>NW_023397219.1:300000-501752 GCF_011125445.2 Fundulus heteroclitus | reverse complement strand
ACTGTGTCCCATGCTTTCACCTAACTAACACCGTTACTTCCCGTTTTTATATTCTCTGTGACCTACCATAATGAAAACGGCATATGGATATTTTTTATCGTCTCTTCACAGTTACTCCTCAAAGCTCATGTCCAAAAATCAGCGAAATCATCGTTTACAATGAAAGTCAATGACGGAATTCTCCAACCGCTAGAGTGGCCCACTCTAGCTTTTTTAAAGATTTCAAAACTCCAAACAACTTGACCTTACTCGCTCAATTTTCACTCTACGTAGACAAATTATACATCAAAACGTAGGTATTTTTTGTCAGGATTCGGGAAACGTAACCCTCATTGGTGTGGCATTTATAGATTTTTCACAAATCACCTCAGGACTGACACAAACCCGAAACCTCCCCCATTCATTTCCTATGGAGCGGTTTTGAAAAATGACGTCTAAAAAATCCAAAACATCACATGTTTTCGCATCGTCACTACTCCCTAAACCGTTTTATTGTACAGACATGAGACCTTTCACACACATGAACGTCCCAACCCTTCTGGCACTCAAGAAAAATTGAATTTTGTGGATAACTGTTACGGTTTTTCCACAGGAACAATTTGTTCGGGAGTAGCGAATGTTGCAAAATCCTGAAATCGCTTTGGAGCTGCATTTTCCCACATCTTCCACTTTTTTACATCGTCGCTGTGCCTACACCGATTTTTGTAAAAATATGAAAATGAGCTACATGGTCATCAAAAGCCTGCCTGATACTCACAGTGAAAGAATTATTTTGATATCTCTTATACTTTTTAGTCAGAGCGATTTGTTCGGGACCATTTTCAGAGGATTTGTGAAATTTCATAAAAATGTCCTTTAGATCATAACTTTTTACGCCTTTATTAAACCTTTTTCCAGCAAAAACGATAAGCAAGTCTTCTTCCCCTATCCGTTACGAAATAAACACAGAAAAAAATTACGTCTCTACCATCTTACGGTTCCGGAGAAATCGTGCGTTGTTCGAGGCAAAGTTCTCCATTATAATCCAATAGGCAGACTTGGACACCAAGTGTCTGCACTTTTTTAGACTGGCCCGCTGCAGCTGTGTCAGTGAGTTTCCATGACGACGGAACTCTGAGGGCCAGTGGGAGACGTTCCATTGAGATAGAATGGCAAACTTTCGACGCCAGCTGCAGCGGCTGTGATTAATGTAGAAATCTGAAAATTCGCACAGTCACTTCCTCTTAACATTTTAAAATTTTCATGTGACTTTCAGCCATGGTGTCAGTTTACTGTCCAATTTTGGATTTTACATGCTTTCCTATTGGGGTCTTTGCTTCCAACAGGACCTGGCATGATGCCTAGACACGACCCACTTGGCCAATACAGCACCACCCACCTGTGGGAAATGGCACTACACACCATTTTGGTCAAATGTTGAGTTCTGGGCCCAGATGTGGTGAGGCTGAGTTGCTAAAGGAGGCCAATCTGACCAATGAACTTTGGTCACGTTTGGTGACATTAAGTATTGGCACCCCTATTTGAGGCACTTCCCAGTACAGGATTTGGACCAAACTGACAGAGTACAATCACCCGGTGATACTGAACACAACCATGTTAGCGGCTAACTGTTAGCATGTTGCTAACCGGAAGTAGCTCTAGAAAGGTCTCACCATCTTCTGCTTCTGGTAAGCTAAACCCTGTTCATTAACCAAGGTCGAATCCGTCTACTCTTACCCACCCTGAATACCCTCCTACTCCTTTCTCCACTCACCCCTACGATGGACAATAATCCACCACTTCAAACTTACAACACCAGGAGCAAAGGCAGGAGAGGTTCAGTGCGGGCAGGGGAACCTCCAGAAAACGCTACCCCCCCTAGGGGGCAGTAAAAACTGCAAGGCCCCCTCCCAGGGAGATCTGCTCTCGGCCAATCTGAGCCTGAAAACCCTGTATTGAATCTAAGTGTTATCATTACCAGCTAATATTAAAGGATCTTTAGAGCCAATCCGATCCTGGTTCTTCCTATATCAAATCAAAAAGGTGCATAAACCATAGATCCTTGTGTGTCTGAAGCAAACAGTTTCCATTTTTTACCCCATAAAACCATATTGATCAACATGATGTAATATTACAGTGTAGATCTCATAACACAAAAAAAATCAAACATGTGAGTCAGTGGAACAGAGCAGTTAAACAAACAGCAACACAATATGAGAAGAGTCTGAAACGTCAAGAACGCAAAGTTAAGAAAGCCTTCAGGCCATTCAGGCACAAGGCAGAAATTAATCTAATCGCGCTTAGGGTCTCTTCAGGCAACTCCTTCCCGTTGAAGAATAAGGAAACAGAGTTCTCTGGCTTCTTCATCCCCAGTCCTCTTCTTGGTTCCTTCTCTCAGGCTGGATGATTGAGCTGGATGGTAATAAGCGTTCAGTTCTGGATGGGCACTGAGCATTTTATTTTGCATTTCTCTCTAATAAAACACTTTGTGAAGATGGTCTGCAGACACGAGTCCTTGTTCCCACTAGAGAACAGAAACAAGGTGTAATTAGTGTTCTTATCAAAACCCCTTTCATGTGTCATTTATTAAAACATCCTCAAAGCACTTTCACATTCAAGATATTTCTGTGCACAATTATTTAGCTCTCAGAATTCTGCAATTCAATTATTAATTAAAATAGTAATCTTTAAGTACAAATGTATATGCAGTAAATTTATAGTAATTCTTAACAGAATGCTTTTAATGTGTGTCTTAACTGTTGTTGTCTGACAGTTGAAGTTCTCTGCAACATAATTTCATCAACATATTCGTTTCATGACATTTCCCATTTATTTTGAAAACCCAACTGAGAAAAAGAAAGCCTTTCCATGTGAAAGCCTTTTCCCTCTCTCCCTCTTTTTTTTTTTTTTTTTAAAGAAAGCGAGGTGCTGTTCTGCACCGAAAAGACAAAATATTTATACCATGCTGTTACTGTTCAAGGACGCCATGGTTCTACAAACAAAGCAATGAGAGAGAACAGGAGCTTTTGAAAACGTTCTAACATTGTTGAACAACCAAGGCTACTTAAGCAAATCAGAATTAGTTCCCAAATTAATCCTAAAATAAAGTAAACCTTACATTGTGTACATTGTGATTATTTATTTATTTATTTATTTATTTATTTATCTTAAACTGAGGATTAAGGACTTTGATTAAGAAGTTCTAGGATGAACGCGTCTCTGCGTTCCTATTTGTCTAGGCCTCTGCAATCTGATCTATGATCTATGTATTCTGAGTGCCTGGTCAGGAAGGGTTAAGGTTCTCTGAAGCTTTCTGTTTTCAGCAACCCTGAAAACCCAGAACCCTTTACAGTCAGTGTAAGGTGTCAGATGACATGTGGGACCACCTTGTCGTCCCTCTGGTTCCACCAGCTGTGTCAAGTCCACAGCAGCTCGTCCCTGGGTGCCATGCCCCAGGGGTCTCCACACCCCCCTGTGTGGAACGCCTCTCATTGTAAGGATCTCACCTTATGTCCCGTTCAAAACAGGAGTTCCAATGTGGGGTGTCTTTGCTGCTTTAATGTTCCTCAGAGAAAACCTTCATTCATTGATATCACCTTCAAGCTGTTACCCTTTTATCATCACAGCCCCCCAACCATCCTGACCAGATCCAAAATGTCCCCATAATTTAATCTAATTAAATTAATCTTACTTATTTTCTGTATGTAGGACGATAACCATTAAATTATCCTGATCTAAAAGCCCTCAGGTTAACGGGTTAACTGGTTTAAAAAGACTTTTGAGTTATTTGTGTTCTAGTTGAAAGATATTAAATCTCCATAAATATTGTAACCATTGTACACTGATGCTTTAATCCTAAATTTACCCATGTTAGTTAGTAGGATGTGTCATTATGCTAATTTTATTGCAACATTACCCATTTTAGCCAGTAACCTTTTCTTTGCATTTTATTGAAGCCTGCCAGAGTAGCAGAAATCAGCTTGCTCTAAGATGTTCATTAAATGAAATGCTATTTAAAAGTTCAGATTACTCTACGTATATAGTGAAAACAAATTAATTCATTTATTTATTTAACTGTTGATATAATACCCACTTAATTAGGTTGCTCTATGATTCCCATCAAGTTACTTCTTTAAAAGTTTTCACCTTTACATAATCTTAATGTGTTTCGTAATGTGTGGTTTGTTTTAATTGTGTACAACAAAATCTGAAGTGAAATGCATGAAGTCGTGTCTGCAGAACTCATCTGTGTTTGTTGTCGAAGGTTGTCCGATGCCTCAGTCATAGTCCTTCAATGTCCATTTTCAGTCCAATGTCTGACTTAAGCACAACATTCTCCTTCCCTTCAAGAGCCCATCCTCCAGTCCTTACGCCTGCAAACAGAATGAATTCTGCCAGCATTTTTTGCCAAAGAAAACGCTCCATAGGTTGAAAAGAAATTACAGCAAAACAGTCACAAACATTTTACCTACAGTGTTCCCTCTCACATGACAAACATAAAAGAAACAAAAGGATAAAAAAATAAATAAAAAATAAATCAAACTTTGTCTCTGACAAAAGCAAACTCAAACTGGATCAAGCTGAAGTCAATGACATCACCTTTAGTCCTTGTCCCAAGGATCAGCCCCCATGGCACTGCGGCACTGTTTCTGCATTCTCTCGCATCTGAGAATGTCTAAAATGAGACTAAATCTCTATGTTAGCACAATCCTATCATACTGACCAGGTTTCTTTGCAAAGAAAAAGAAGCAGAAAGATAGAGCTGTTAATAGCAGAAAGCAACAAACATTTTTAAGACACCACCTTTCCTGCTGGAAGATCTGGCATAACTTGGTTAAAACTAAGTATAATTTAGTGTCCAAATCTGATTATAACTCCTTTAATCTGAAAGCAATAACTCAGAGAAAAACAAGAGTGTTAATAGCATGCAGTTAAAACCCTGGTCCCCTTAGTGTCCCTTTAACGTGATGTTTTTTCCCTTTTTTTTCTCTGATCCTGGGAAGGTTTCTATTCTTCCCCTTTCCTTTGAAACTCTGTTCAAAACACCTCCAAAAGAAAGAAAACAAAAAAACGAAAGAAATTAACCAAACAAAATTAAAACAAAATTGTTTTCCAAGGAGCACAATTATGTCTTTTCCAATATGACATAGGTTTTTGACTTAGTACAAACCTTTTTGATATCCTTCTGGTCCTTTGACCATGTGTATTTGCTGTTAGTAATACTTTTATTTATATATACCTTTTCAATCTTAATTGGTCAAGGGTGAAACTTTAAAGCAATGATTGTTCCCTTTTAGTTTTTGAGCTTCTAGTGTTTCTCTATAAATGATAAGAGTTTTCCCCATAATTCAGCACATTGAGAAGGCTACCCAAAACAAACCAAGATTAGAATTAGAATTTAACCCCTACAGATGCTGGCTTTATTTTATTTTTTCCCCTCTGACATAGTTTTCGTGCCCCAGGCCAGAACACACAGACCCAGCCTCGCCATTAACATTCAGATGTTTAAATCATGGTCAGATTTGTTTATCATATCTATTGTCCTTCTCAGGTTATATACTGTCCCTCTGAGGATCGCCTCAGCGCAGCATAACTAATAACATCAGATGATTTTGTAACTGATGACGCGTGTAACGTGGCCTTCTGATATTTTGACGCTTCTCAAAATTTCTCATTAGTTGCATTCAAATCCCAAGTAAAAAGAAATAAAATAAATGAATAGAAAACCCTTAGAAAAGCAACCATATTTAGTTCCATACAGTTTGTTCAAAGCACAGTTTTCCCTCATCTATTTAAATCAAAAATCTTGTATATCTAAACTTCCTTCAACTGGACTGGTTTGTGATGAATCATTATTATTATAAGCAATGAGATCTCAGTAATTTTAAATTACTTTAGGGCTAAAAAACAAGTGATAGGATCTCAGCCTAAATTTGTAAAACAGTAAACTTAACAAGCTTATGTAACGCTTATTTCCAATTTCTAACAAAGCTGAAATATTTCCGTTCAGGCCATGTTAATCTCTCCGTGTATCAATTTAATTTGGTCCTGATATTTAATGTTAAAAAAACAAACTTTGTTATTTAAATCTCTCTTTTACTGTACCTCTATTGTTAACATAGTCCATGCTTAAAATGTCATTTGAATTACGGAGCTGCAGTTCTCCCAAAACAAATGAACATTCTGAAACCATGAACATTACTTTTACCCCGAATTAATTCACACAGACGAACGTTTAGTTACATAGATACATACACACGTACGGTTACATACAAACGATGACATTCAGACAGACAAACACGTGCAGGCCTGCTTTTTCACCATCTTAAATAGTTTTTCATAATTTTTAAACGTCAACGCCGAAAGATGTTTTCAACGCGTTAAGTTCCCGCTTAGTTTAAAAGGTGGAGAGCGTGCGCTGGTTACGACCCCCCGATGCTTCGTCCACACGCGGTTTTACGCTTCAGTCCCGCAAGGATACAACTCTGTGTCTCGCAGACACTTGGACGCTTACCCATTTTTGAAAGTTATACGTCGCTATTAGCAGTTTAGACCAATTTTATCCACAACGGAAGTGCCTAATCGGTCCCCACGTAAACGCTTCCCCGGTGCAACGCCTTTTTAGTTTCGTTTCCGTTTCCTTGTTTTTATCGCTTTTCTTTTTTCTCTTAATTTTATTTTTATTATTTAGTAGCAGTACTGCAATAAAATAAAAATAATAGTAATAATAATAACCCCTATGTGAGAAATCTGCATGTTTAATCAAATCATTTCAAATCATTTATGCATGTCATGTGTCTGGGCCCCTACGTTTTTCAGCATGAAATCGAACGTCTCACCCTGGGGCTAGGCTTGACCCTGAAAAACCTCTGCCTTTCCCCCATTACACTGACTCCTCTGCTTCCAGACTTTTTTTTTTGTTTGTTTTTATTTATTTTATCCTTTTTTTGTTTTTTATTATTATTTTCTACTCGTCTTTAGCACGATCGACCAACTAAATGAAAGGCCTCACATCCGATGGTCGCCTTTTTGGTATAATGGTCGGGGTCCCCACTTATCAAAGCTGCAAACGTCTTCGCAACAGTCAAGGACTTAAGCATCCCTGCCGCTTTCATCCACAACAGAAGTGGACAGCCTCTTGCACAAACCCAAGACAAGAGGACTTTAATGGACCAGCTGGAAACTGCTCAGCCGGTCACCTGTTCTCCAGGTGAAAATCACTCTGCCCCTCCTTCCCCCTTGTGGGAAAGTCCGTATTTCAGCTGAAAACGTATTCTAATTAAATTTTGAATTTTAGTTTAATGTTTAAACCTTAGTCACCGTTCGGTATTGCGAACCCTGTTTTATTTGCCTTAAATAAATATAATTCATTATTTCTACCGGCTTTTACTTTTACTACCTTTTAGGTTTACAGTTTTTAATTTTAAAATTTCTTGAGGTATACTTTAAAATGGGGTTTAAAATTTAAAAGCTTGCAAGCATTTTTGACCAATCGCGTTTGTTTTTAAAAGAGCTGGAAAATAATCCCCTTACCGTCTCATGAAAGAAAGGTTCGGATCTTCGCGCCGACGCCCAGAGACGCTCCGAGACCAGGAGCTCCTCCACGTCCCTTGAAAATCCATTCGGGGTACCAGAGGCCGGATAACCTCTCCGGGCCGGCCAAAGCAGCTCCTGTCCCCGGACTCCCTCGCTCGTCGGTCGGAGATCTTGTTCGTTTACGCCAAATTGTTGTGGGAGTTTTGGGTGGAATATTAAACAATAGTAACTGAGTTCCCATCTTTACTAAATGACGAGACGGTGGTATAACGTTCCAGCACTTTATTGAGAAACAGAGCAGAGATTCACATAGTTGGAAAGTAAACGCACCCCACGGTTCCGCTGCAGTCTCTGTCTGCCCTGTCTCTGTCTGTGTCACTTTTCGGGCTTCCCCTAATACTGCACCGTGGCCTTCCCATGAGACAAAACAAAGACAGTCTATCGTAAACAATCAGTATCCCTCAGCAGCTGCAGCATTTGGCCTTGCAATCAGAAAACAGTGGATCTTATACACAGACATCAGGTCTCCAGGCCTCCTCTGTCCGAGTGGTGTGAGGCCATAGTGACTTCAGAATAATAATTCTTATAACAAGTGGCCCACTCTAGCTTTTTTAAAGATTTCAAAACTCCGAACAACTTGACCTTACTCACTCAATTTTCACTCTATGTAGACAAATTATACATCAAAACGTAGGAATTTTTGTCAGGATTCGGGAAATGTAACCCTCATTGGTGTGGCATTTATAGATTTTTCGCACATCACCTCAGACCGACACAAACCCGAAACCTCCCCCATTCATTTCCTATGGAGCGGTTTTGAAAAATGACGTCTGAAAATCCAAAACATCACATGTTTTCGCATCGTCACTACTCCTAAACCGTTTTATTTACAGGCATGAGACTTTCACACATGAATGTCCCAACCCTTCTGGCACTCAAGAAAAATGAATTTTGTGGATAACTGTTACGGTTTTTCCACAGGAACAATTTGTTCGGGAGTAGCGAATGTGCAAAATCCTGAAATCGCTTTGGAGCTGCATTTTCCCACATCATCCACTTTTTTACATCGTCGCTGTGCCTACACCGATTTTTGTAAAAATATGAAAATGAGCTACATGGTCATCAAAAGCCTGCTGATACTCACAGTGAAAGAATTATTTTGATATCTCTTATACTTTTTTAGCCAGAGCGATTTGTTCGGGACCATTTTCAGAGGATTTCTGAAATTTCATAAAAATGTCCTTTAGATCATAATTTTTTACGCCTTTATTAAACTTTTTCCAGCAAAAACCGATAGCAAGTCTTCTTCCCCTATCCTTTACGAAATAAACACAGAAAAAATTACGTCTCTACCATTTACGGTTCCGGAGAAATCGTGCGTTGTTCGAGGCAAAGTTCTCCATTATAATCCAATAGGCAGACTTGGACACCAAGTGTCTGCACTTTTTTAGACTGGCCCGCTGCAGCTGTGTCAGTGAGTTTCCATGACGACGGAACTCTGAGGGCCAGTGGGAGACGTTCCATTGAGATAGAATGGCAACTTTCGACGCCAGCTGCAGCGGCTGTGATTAATGTAGAAATCTGAAATTCGCACAGCCACTTCCTCTTAACATTTTAAAATTTTCATGTGACTTTCAGCCATGTGTGAGTTTACTGTCCCATTTTGGATTTTACATGCTTTCCTATTGGGTCTTTGCTTTAAACAGGACCTGGCATGATGCCCAGACACGACCTAATTGACCAATACAGCACCACCCACATGTGGGAAATGGCACTACACACCATTTTGGTCAAATGTTGAGTTCTGGGCCCAGATGTGGTGAGGCTGAGTTGCTAAAGGAGGCCAATCTGACCAATGAACTTTGGTCACGTTTGGTGACATTAAGTATTGGCACCCCTATTTGAGGCACTTCCCAGTACAGGATTTGGACCAAACTGACAGAGTACAATCACCCGGTGATACTGAACACAACCATGTTAGCGGCTAACTGTTAGCATGTTGCTAACCGGAAGTAGCTCTAGAAAGGTCTCACCATCTTCTGCTTCACAGAGTCTGCTCTTACTTTAGAGAGAAAGCTCCACAAGAAATTTGGGCTACGTGGCATAAAGCATCTCCAAGCTATGAGGTGTCAAACATCCAATGCTTTTCAATGGGGGACCAAACCCCTTATGGTCCCAATACTGCATGCCCATATATGGCGCTACAGTATAGCTCAGATGGAAAGTGCAGGCTTTGCATGCAAGAGGTCGTGGGATCGAAACCCGGCGTGGCAGACTAAGATTTTTGTATTATAATCCCCACAGTGTGTATATTAAAACATATGTGCTGATCCCATGAAGTATTTTTTTGTACCACCCGCCATTTTCAGTTACCATGGCAACGTTATAAACGACGTTTTTTCTCCCTATTTAAGGCTCATCCCAGTACAGGATTTGGATCAAACTAACAGAGTACACTCACCCAGTGATACCAAACACAACCATGTTAGCGGCTAACGTTTAGCATGTTGCTAACCGGAAGTAGCTCTAGGAAGCCTGTACAAACTTCTGCTTGACAGATTTGGTGAATTTTAGCATTTTCTCCCTTTTTAGGCACTTCTCAGTACAGGATTCCAACCAAACTAACAGAGTAACATCACCCGCTGATACTAAACACAGCCATGCTAGCGGCTAACCGTTAGCATGTTGCTAACGGAAATAGCTTTAGGAAGGTCCTACCAACTGCTGCTTAGCCAGAGTTCTTCTGCCTTTACAGACAGAGAGGGCTGCAGCTCTCACTGAGTCTCCATGACAACGGTGCTAGCAAGAGGCTCCTAGGAGGTCCATTGACTTAACATGGCACCTTTCAACGGCCGCTGCGAGGGCTGTGAAGACCGTAGGAACCTGAAATTTGCAGTGTTACTTCCTCTTGCTATTTCTGACGGTACGGTACGCACCAAGTGGCAGGCGCCTTACTAAATTTCTTCAGAAATTTTTCTAGTTAGGCGCCTGCCATAGCATTTGCAATGAGGAGGCAGTGCTGTGCGAAGCACAGCACTGCCTCCCATGCAAATGCATGGAGGCACCTATTACTATTCACCTCTAAACGGACTCTTTATTATTCTTTATTTTTCTTCCTTCACGATTAATACGGCCCAAAACTTAGCGTGCACCCCCACAATATAGGCATCAAAACCTGTGGCTCGATCTCGAGATGTGTGCTACTACTTTTATTGGGATTTCGAGTTACCATGGCAACAAAATTAGCGAAAAACCAACCCCCAAAAAACCCATGATAATCAATGGAGTCGGGTAGAAAGAAAGCCTCAAAAAAGCCTCAAAATGACCATTTTCAAAGCTGTACTGTGTCGCCATGCTTTCACCTATGAACACCGTTTAACTTCCAGTTTGTAGATATATCTGTGACCTACTCAGAAGTGAAAATGGGATGTGGATATCTTTTATCGTCTCTTCACAGTTACTCCTCAAAGCTCATGTCCGAAAATCAGCGAAATCATCGTTTACAATGAAAGTCAATGACGGAATTCTCCAACCGCTAGAGTGGCCCACTCTAGCTTTTTTAAAGATTTCAAAACTCCGAACAACTTGACCTTTCTCGCTCAATTTTCACTTTATGTAGACAAATTATACATCAAAACGTAGGTATTTTTGTCAGGATTTTGGAAATGTAACCCTCATTGGTGTGGCATTTACAGATTTTTCGCAAATCACCTCAGACCGACACAAACCCGAAACCTCCCCCATTCATTTCCTATGGAGTGGTTTTGAAAAATGACGTCTAAAAATCCAAAACATCACATGTTTTCACATCGTCGCTACTCCTAAACCGTTTTATGTACAGACATGAGACTTTCACACATGAATGTCCCAACCCTTCTGGCACTCAAGAAAAATGAATTTTGTGGATACCTGTTACGGTTTTTCCACAGCAACAATTTGTTCGGGAGTAGCGAATGTGCAAAATCCTGAAATCGCTTTGGAGCTGCATTTTCCCACATCATCCACTTTTTTACATCGTCGCTGTGCCTATACCGATTTTTGTAAAAATATGAAAATGAGCTACATGGTCATCAAAAGCCTGCTGATACTCACAGTGAAAGAATTATTTTGATATCTCTTATACTTTTTTAGCCAGAGCGATTTGTTCGGGATCATTTTCAGAGGATTTCTGAAATTTCATAAAAATGTCCTTTAGATCATAATTTTTTACGCCTTTATTAAACTTTTTCCAGCAAAAACCGATAGCAAGTCTTCTTCCCCTATCCTTTACGAAATAAACACAGAAAAAATTACGTCTCTACCATTTACGGTTCCGGAGAAATCGTGCGTTGTTCGAGGCAAAGTTCTCCATTATAATCCAATAGGCAGACTTGGACACCAAGTGTCTGCACTTTTTTAGACTGGCCCGCTGCAGCTGTGTCAGTGAGTTTCCATGACGACGGAACTCTGAGGGCCAGTGGGAGACGTTCCATTGAGATAGAATGGCAACTTTCGACGCCAGCTGCAGCGGCTGTGATTAATGTAGAAATCTGAAATTCGCACAGTCACTTCCTCTTAACATTTTAAAATTTTCATGTGACTTTCAGCCATGTGTCAGTTTACTGTCCCATTTTGGATTTTACATGCTTTCCTATTGGGTCTTTGCTTCCAACAGGACCTGGCATGATGCCTAGACACGACCCACTTGGCCAATACAGCACCACCCACCTGTGGGAAATGGCACTACACACCATTTTGGTCAAATGTTGAGTTCTGGGCCCAGATGTGGTGAGGCTGAGTTGCTAAAGGAGGCCAATCTGACCAATGAACTTTGGTCACGTTTGGTGACATTAAGTATTGGCACCCCTATTTGAGGCACTTCCCAGTACAGGATTTGGACCAAACTGACAGAGTACAATCACCCGGTGATACCAAACACAACCATGCTAGCGGCTAACGGTTAGCATGTTGCTAACCGGAAGTAGCTCTAGGAAGGTCTCACCAACTTCTGCTTCACAGAGTCTGTTCTTGCTTTAGAGAGAAAGCTCCACAAGAAATTTGGGCTACGTGGCATAAAGCATCTCCAAGCTATGAGGTGTCAAACATCCAATGCTTTTCAATGGGAGACCAAACCCCTTATGGTCCCAATAATGCATGCCCATATATAGTGCTACATTATAGCTCAGAGGGAGAGTGCAGGCTTAGCACGCGGGGGCCAGTTGTGTATTCCTGTAACAACGAAACAAAGCTTCCAAGAGCCTGCAGTGCAAAAACTCTGAGGGCGCAGGTTCAATCCCTGCTCAGGGTTGCAACAATTTGCTTACTTTGTACCCAATATATTCTAATTTCTTCATCAATTACATCCGTTGAGCCGCAAATTGTTGTAACAAAGTGCAATAAGAGAATTTACAGGACCTCTGACTACAAGATACATCTATGTTTCTTCACTGTTATGGCTCACTTATTGTAAATTCGACTTATTTGATGGTTAATTATGATAGGATTTTCTTCATATCTGTTAAAATAGGAGATATTATTGTACTTTAAGACTTAAAAATCGTTCTTTAGCTTCAAAAACATTAAGCAAACTGACACTTTGCAATTATATGCATAATGTAAAACTCAATATTATAGGTGTAATTTATGAATTAAAAACAGCAAATGTTTTTCAATTTGTTTTATGTTTTAATGGAGAAACAACCACTGTTCAAATACATATAAATCTATCATATAGAATAAACAAAAGTAATCAAATCTAGAAAGACAATATTATATATATATATATATATATATATATATATATATATATATATATATATATATATATATATATATTCCACTAAAGTATGTATTACTACTATATAAAAAATATTATATATATATAAGTTATGCATAATAAAAAAGGTTTGCTCACAGTTGGACCACAACGCTAAAAAGAAAATAGTTTTCAGGGAAGTCTGGTATTACTATAGATAGATAGAATACAAACAAAAAGCTGTATGTTTTTGGTTTACAACAAGCAAATCAGGACATCATTCAGTATTGTTATGGTCTCTGTTAAATGTTGACATATATTCAGTTGCTTATTTACAGTATATTCAGGTTTTGAAGAGTCTACAAAGTATTAATATAAGAACATATCCAACAATAATAACATTTCTAAGTAATTATCCCAACAGGACCACATCCTATTTTTTCCTCTCAGCGACCCATCTCTGTCTTTCTGCCTCATAAAAAGGAGATTTGCAGAATTCCTTCCAACTCATTTCCCCAGTCATCCCCTGTCCTTGGTAAGTAGACAGAACTTTCAGTGGACAATATATATATTTCCCTGCCACACCAGGGAACCCAGTATGAACATGTGGGCTGTTTGGTCCCTGTTTCAGGTCCTTGTGGCAAAACCTACAAACACGCCCCGTTGGCTGCGTTTCTGTCCTTTTTCTCTTCTTATCAGTTTTTTCCCCAACACGCTTCTTTGTTTCCTGCAGTTCTCTTTGAAAGAAGGATGTTGTGGAAAATTCCTCAAAAGACATCTTTGGGTTAGAAAGTCCTTCAGCTGCGTAAGTATCATGCACTTTTTTGGAGCAGTAGAAGTAACGAACAGGTCCCTGTTGGAAAAAGAAATGGATGGAAGAACCATCATTCTCATAACGAGACTTTGGCTGTCCACAGGAAAGACAAGTCTTTGTCTTCCTTTTTTTCTGTTCAGGCTGTTGTTGCTGCTGTTGCTGCTGCTGCTTAGATAAAATGTCCTCAACAATCTTCTTGATAGCCTCTTGTGTGACAGAAGTGGAAAAAGCAGGTGCAGGTGGATTGAAGGTGGCCGGCTCAATGGTGGTCACAGGAACAGTGGTTGATTGGCTTCCCTCAGTTAAACTGTGCCACAGTTCCTGGGTTTCTTGAAGCTTTTCCGGGCTGGTATTCATTGAGGAGCTGGTGTTTAATAGCTTTGCTATGTGCTTTACGTAACGTGCAATATGAAATTTGGTTGTCGGATGTACCAAGCTGTTGGGATCTGTGGCGGCCTGAATAACAACTTGGGCATATTCTTTATCCACGATCTTTAGGATTTCCTTCTCCCCATGGTGTTTTTGCAGCAAGCCATCAATCACCTCCTTCATCGGTGGTGTCCAGCGTGTGTGGTCCAACACAAAGACCCGTCCACCTGTCTTCACAGGTCCAGTGCGGGCACTCCGTGGTGAGGATCGCTGAGGCAGAGGAAGTGAAGTCTCTGAAACACAAAAAGTTAATCAGTTTATTAATCACATGCATAAATTCCTATATTTAATTCTAAACAATAAGTGCAAAGCACGTTGTTCACTCACTTGTTGGAGAATCTTGTAAGATTTCTTGAAGGATCCCCTTGTCCTCATATTCTGCACAGGAGGAACTGCTGGCTGGTTGTGCTGCTGATGGTCTTACAGCAAGTACAGGAGAGGACGGAACTTGTTCACAGGTGGATGGTGACAGAGGAAACTGTGGAGCTAAAGCAGGTGGTACCTCCCTTTTCACAGTCCTGTACTTGTCCCAGTCCAGAGGTACTGGCCGGCAGCCTGGCTCTATGTAATCCAGGCCAAATTTTTCTCCAGTGTCCCTGTTGGAAATTTGGAGTGCTGGATACTTTTCCTGGCCAGTAACTCTCTTGGACGCAGTGTTTAATTCAGCTATTAAAGCTGGATCAAACACTGCAGGAAGGACAACTCCAGGCTGCTTAAGGTCCACCAGTCTCTTATAGTTCCAGCGCACAACTCCTGTCATCCCTTGAGCCTGGAACAACTCAGTGGAGACCAGATTTCCAGTGACCCACTGGGCCTGATGGAAATGGTATCCCTCCTGCTGTGATGTACCCCTGACAGGAATCCAGATGGGGACCTTTGCACCTTCTCCGGGCACGTGGTTGAGCTGAAGGGTTCCACCATACCTGTACATGATCCCTTCCGACAGCTCAGGGTCACTCAAACATCCACGAAGAATGTGGACTCTTTGAATCCACCAGGTCTTAAGCATGGATGGCTTGAATAACGGCACATCATTGGGATCCTTGGCCAGGTGAAAGTGTTTCATCACCCTCTCCACTCTGTCCAGTAGCTCTGTGGGCTGTGGTATCCTGGTCCTGCAGTGCTCCCGTGTGTGCTGTTTTGTTGGGTTTGCTGGCAGGATACCGCAGAATACATAGGCCTCCTTGAGCTTCTTCAGATCCTCCTGATCCACCACAGTGAAAGCAGCAGACAGAAGCTGGCAGAAACTACTAAAAAGAGGGTGATGTTCTGATGTGCACTGCCTTGAAAAGCGCTGCAGACAGTGGAACAAGTCCAGCTTCACTACAATGTTGTTATTAAAGCATGACCTGGAGGCACAAGTATTCGCCAGGGGACCAGCAGTTGCTTCACACACAATGGAAGGGGTCGTCTTCCAGGCGTCCCAATTTAGATGCTCAGAAGGGATACTGTCTGAGATCCTGAATGAAGCACAGCAATCTCTACAAAGAAGAACCAAAAATATACAGGGATATTGAACAGTTAGTTGATTTTTTTTTTTTGTAATGTATTATATATATATTGTTTTGCAGTGCCTGTTCTTAAAATGTGTTTTGATGTGCTGCAGGTTTCCTAGCTGTTTAAGTTGTATCATTAAACCGTGAGTGGCAGCTAGCTCAGTCTTGCATCATGTCTGTTTTTATTTATTTTTTTGTTCCTTTTGTGAAGACAATATTCATCTGGTAAGAATAAAAATTGAAATCCGTCTTGCAATGATTTTTGGGTCTTTTACTACATTGACTACCAACGAGTATTTGTAGCAGTTTGAAAAAAAAAAACAGTGGATGGCCGTTCTCACCTGTCCACCCAGTGGAAGCCTGCCTTCTCCACTCCAGCGTCCGTGTACCTCTTGGCCATCCCCTGGTACATTGGTTCCAAGGATCTCTCGGTTTCAGACTGGACCATTACCCAGGAAACAATTAACCAGTTTTCATTCATTACTGCATAACTGGACATGGTCCCAGATGCTAGGGTGACTTTTCGGGCAACCTTCCTGGTGTGATCAGACCTGAAGACCTGCCCAAACGTGCCTTGAAGGAGTCTTGACAAGGCTGGCTCTTGACGCCTGTACTCCTCCAGTAAACAATCTGTGAGGTAGAAGCTTGACACGGAGACACCACACCAACCTTTAGGGTCTTCATAGGAGGAGAAAGGACGTGGTGTGTTGCTTTTCCTCACAAACTGCCCGATGGTCTTCTGTCCATGCACCCCAGCCTCTGCATCCCAGACACTCTCAATAGACTGTAGGTATGCCAAGTGAGCTCGCTCATATTTAAGATGCATGAGCTCATTCACCTGGTTTGCCATATCTGTGGGTGACTTTCCAGTACGTCTCAGCTCATCCATGACTGACTTACAGATGGCCTTCTTGTAAGTTAGGAATGCAGGCAGAAGGTTGGTGAATCTTCTGGGCAGCTTTTCCAGCCAGCGAGGACTGTCAGCAAACCAGTTTTTCTTACAAGACTTACAGCAAAGTCTAGACGACAGAATGTAATATTGCCCACTGCAGCCAACAATCACCCGAGGACGGCCAACACCAGCGGAAACCACATGTGGGTGAGGACATCCATGAAGACATGGTAGGATGTAATTGTTTTTCAGCCGGGACATAATTTCATTTTCGGGTTTCCAAATGAAGAATGGGTGCAGCTGAAAGAAGTTGGGCGATGGGAGCTCAGACACTGCGTCAATCAGTTCAGGCTGTGGAGGATGACGCCACAGAGAAATTGCATTCCCTATGTTGCGCAAAGGACGAGACCCAGGCCACAGCCCAAGATCTTGCATCTCTGTCCTCATCCACAGCTTCTGGTGCTGAGAACAGTTCCAGCTGTTGATGTCATGGTCACGCTGAGGCAGGGTAACAGAAATGGGTGGCTGAGCTGAGGGAACTATTGTGACGACATAAAAACACATAATCAGGGTGTTAATTTTTTTTTTTTTTTGAAAATACAGCGATTGATAGACAGAGTGGAAATGCTGTTAATAAATCAAATAACTCATACAGAGTAAAAAAAATATATATATATTTTCTAGATTATTTCTGTTCTTACCATCTTCAGCACTGTCCCCAAAGGAAAGGGCTCTTTGCGTAGAGGAGGAGGTTGCACTTGTGCTGGAATCTGAAAAGAAGTGTTGAATTTTTGTTATATATTTCCTAATGTCTTAAGATAAATACCTTTATTGCCTCAAAATAGGGAGATTTGGTTGTGACAATGACAAAAGTAGGAAAACATAAGACTTATACATAAGGCTAAATAATATGGAAAGATCAATAAATTAAAAGTAAAGCTGTACAATACAAGAAATAAAATGAAAGAGTGTACAGTAATTAAAGTACTTTGGTATAATTTTAAGACAAGAAGTGAAGTAGCTGTGGTAATTGTCCAGATTTTGCTATCTATATTGAACGGATGTTGGAGGATTAGTAGATACAAACCTTTAAATGACTCGGATCTCTTTTCACTTGTGGATTCCTTCACTAAAAATGACAGCTGAGATGGAAGGGCCACCGGCTTTTTTTGAGGGATTGCTGGGACTGGAAAAAAACAGAAGAAACCAAATACTATACATAGCCTAATAGCATTAAACAAATCATTTATTTTAATATAATCGATTTAAATCTCTTTACCGTCAGCTGCTAATGTCAGATGTTCATCTGATGCATCTGAAGACCTGGACACCGTTGCCGTTGGAGCTAGAGAAAGACAATTTATCAGTCATTTAAGCAATCATAATGTTACACAACAGGTTGTAATAATGTAAACCCAAAACGTTGTACTTTTACTCCTTCTGCTTATTAGAGCTTTACAAATTTCTAAAAGAATGTCCAAATGGTGAGTGTTGGCCTAGTGGTTAGAGCAGCGTGCTTGCACTCAGAGAAGGATGCAAGTACCCGGTTCAATCCCCACTGCCTGCACTCTGGGTCCCTGAGCAAGACCCTTAACCCCAGATTGCTCCCCAGGCGCCGCGCAAGGCAGCCCACTGCTCCCCAAGGGTGATGGGATAAGATGCACAAGGGAATCTCTCCATTGTGAGATCAATAAAGTTCAATTATTATTATTATTATTATTATTAAATGTGTAAAAGAATGAACAACCAATTATATATGTGCTAGCCCTAAGCAGGTGGAGCAATAGCACTAGGTGAATAAGTATAAATTTCACTGTTAATACCAAACATTATTAAAAGTGGTTAACATGCAGAATAAAAACAAATACTCACCTAAATCGCCATCTCAAGGATCAATTCATGGTCCTTTGATAAGGACTGTAACGGCGGCAAACAAGCATTGTAACAGGAACATGACCAGAACTTGGCCAGAACACAAGAACACAATAGGTCAAGGCTCAGTTTGGAGAGCTATTCATAATTCATGTGAGAAAATAACACTCCAGTACTGAAACCTGTTTTTTTTATAAAAAACCTGTCTTTGCTCTTGAAGATGTTTTTGGCACTGAGCGGTCCTCTTTTTTCATTGGTCTTGATACTGCTTGCATAAAGACAAACATGGAAGGAGATTAAATTATAGAAGAAAATATTTAGGAATAATGCAAGAGTGACAACAGGGTACCTACTGTTCACACTCTGAAGTTTAGAGGGTGAGATGCTTAACATTGCAGACTCCAATGCTTCGTCCTCCTCCATTACTAAGGTAGACCAAACAATAAAAATGGTATACAAATTAAAGAAGGGTCAGTTTGGGAGGAATTTCGAATGTCTCAGATGTTTTTGTTTCCATTAAAAAAAAAATGTCAACAGTATTCTCAGTAACCTACCCAGGGGTTGATGTGGCACACTGGGTTGTGGAGTGGTATCATGGGAGGATGATTGCTGTTTCTTAAGCAAGTATTGTTGCAGCTTGTTCATCCGCGTTCCAGGAAGGCAACTCTTCTTCAGTATGAAGTCAGCATAACCATCTGCTCTACTGTCCCAAATTTCCTTCCAGGTACTCTTGGCCCGAGAGCCAAATCCAACGAGCTGATCATCTTCAGAAGACGTTGCTGTAGCACCGACTTTGCTTGCTTCGTAATTTAGGACATCTTGTATTTCCTTAAAACTGAGAGCATACTTAACAAAGGCCAGGAGGCTCATCTTGTTAAAGCCCTCTGTAATACAGATGCCAGATTCCTCCTCCTTTTGCAAGTTCATGATGAGGTACAAAGTGTAACCCACATCATTTTCTAAAAGCCACCTGAATGACTTCCCTTTGTACTTGCCAAATTGGAGTATATAGTCTCCCAGCACTTCTGAGTCATCTGTGACATCCCCTCCTCTTTGACGAACCACAGTCAAAGCGTTTTGTCGCACAACATCCTCTTTCATCGGGGCAGATCTGTCCCGCAAGCTGGGGTTGTCTCTGATCAGCTTGGCCTCAGAGGAGGGATCCTGCAGAAGAAATCCAAGGGGTCCCTTGCGAAAAACAACATTCAGCTTTCCTGGGTAGAAGAGGATTTTCTTCTGCATTTTGACGTCTGTTTTGGGGCAAAAAGAGATTTGATCATGTTTGACAAAAATACAATAAAAAACGTTTAAGAATAATTGTTGTATAATAATTAAGACTAATTAATAACCAAGTCAATCCCTGTAGAACAGTAAAGAAAATATCTTTAATAAATTTTCCTTCAAATTCTAAAAACCGACAAGCCAGTCTAGGTGCATGTACAAGAAGATAAAGTTTTATTCTTTAATTGTCCTGTGATCAGATCTGATATCTCTGACTTATTTGAGTCATTTTATTACTGAACGTTTCTCTGAAACCACACCACTAAAATAGACATTTAATTACAGATCTTAGCAGAATCGATAACTTTTTGGAAATGATTCCTCTATACTTATAATTTACTGATCATAAACTGCTTGTCTACAGCGGGTGGGTTTGATTCCCCGAAGGGGATTACAATTTCATGCAGTAACACATACTTCATACAAATTTAGCAAGGAATAAAAAAATCTGTGACTCAATGAATATATCATTAGTAAATTGTATAGTAGCGACACTGTTACATGCACGAACACAAGCATAGTCGGCTGGAATGGCACGATCATAGATGCAAAGATTTTCCGTATTTTAATGCTCCACCGCCAAGCACAACTTACCGTTATAAAGAACGTGATGGATCAGAACGTGATGAATCAGAACGTGAGATCGATCAGAACGTGATGGATCAGAACGTGATGAATCAGAACGTGAGATCGATCAGAACGTGATGGATCAGAACGTGATGAATCAGAACGTGAGATCGATCAGAACGTGATGGATCAGAACGTGATGAATCAGAACGTGATCGATCAGAACGTGATGGTCTGTAAATCCTCGATATTTGTTGCATACACAAGGTCCGCGTCTCCAACAGTAATTCCAATGCAAATACAGTATTTCCTCTTTACCGGTGAAAAACAAAATGCAAATACAGTATTTCCTCTTTACCGGTGAAAAACAGAAATGCAACAGCGCCATATTGCGTAGTGGTCAACAAGTGTGTTACATCCATAGTGGGTTATGGCTGTAAATAAAGAGGTGGAAAGAGCGCCCCCAAAATCACGCTTGTGGCCAAAAGGTGTATTACGTCCGTAGTGGTTTAGGACTACCATAGGAAATGAATGGGAAACGGTTTAGGGCGGTTTAGCTAAACAATTCTCGATGCGCGCGCGGGAGGTCGTGGGATCGATTCCCGGTGTGGGACACTAAGAGTTTTGTATTATAATCCCCACAGTGTGTATATTAAAACATGTGTGCTGATCCCATGAAGTATTTTTTTGTACCACCCGCCATTTTGAGTTACCATGGCAACGTTACAAACAACGTTTTTTCTCCCTATTTGAGACTCATCCCAGTACAGGATTTGGACCAAACTAACAGAGTACACTCACCCAGTGATACCAAACACAACCATGTTAGCGGCTAACAGTTAGCATGTTGCTAACCGGAAGTAGCTCTAGGAAGCCTGTACAAACTTCTGCTTCACAGATTTGGTGAATTTTAGGATTTTCTCCCTTTTTAGGCACTTCTCAGTACAGGATTTCAACCAAACTAACAGAGTAACATCACCCGCTGATACTGAACACAGCCATGCTAGCGGCTAACCGTTAGCATGTTGCTAACCGGAAATAGGTTTAGGAAGGTCCTACCAACAGCTGCTTAGCCAGAGTTCTTCTGCCTTTACAGACAGAGAGGGCTGTAGCTGTCAGTGAGTCTCCATGACAACGCTGCTAGCAAGAGGCTCCTAGGAAGTCCATTGACTTAACATGGCACCTTTCAACGGCCGCTGCGAGGGCTGTGAAGGCCATAGGAACCTGAAATTTGCAGTGTTACTTCCTGTTGCTATTTCTGACGGTACGGTACGCACCAAGTGGCAGGCGCCTTGCTAAATTTCTTCAGAAATTTTTCTAGTTATTAATATTCTTAATTGTTTGACGCTTAATGTGGCCCGAACCGTGGCGTGCACCCCCGCAACATAGGTATCAAAACGTGCGGCTCGGTCGGGAATAGTGTGCTACTACTTTGATTGGGGTTTCAAGTTACCATGGCAAAAAAATTAGCGAAAAACCACCCCCAAAAAAACCCATAGGAATGAATGGAGTCGGGTAGAAAGAAAGCCTCAAAAAAGCCTCCAAATGACCATTTTCAACGCTGTACTGTGTCGTCGTGCTTTCACCTACGAACACCATTTGACTTCCAGTTTGTAGATATATCTGTGACCTACTCAGAAGTGAAAACGGGATGTGGATATCTTTTATCGTCTCCTCACAGTTACTCCTCAAATCTCATGTCCAAAAATCAGCCAAATCATCGTTTATAATGAAAGTCAATGACGGAATTCTCCAACCGCTAGAGTGGGCCACTCTAGCGTTTTCAAAGATTTCAAAACTCCGAACAACTTGACCTTACTCGCTCAATTTACCCTCTACGTAGACAAATTATACATCAAAACGTAGGTATTTTTGTCTGGATTTAGAAAATGTAACCCTCATTGGTGTGGCTTTTATAGATTTTTCGCAAATCACCTCAGACCGACACAAACCCGAAACCTCCCCCATTCATTTCCTATGGAGCGGTTTTGAAAAATGACGTCTAAAAATCCAAAACATCACATGTTTTCGCATCGTCGCTACTCCTAAACCGTTTTATGTACAGACATGAGACTTTCACACATGAATGTCCCAACCCTTCTGGCACTCAAGAAAAATGAATTTTGTGGATAACTGTTACGGTTTTTCCACAGGAACAATTTGTTCGGGAGTAGCGAATGTGCAAAATCCTGAAATCGCTTTGGAGCTGCATTTTCCCACATCATCCACTTTTTTACATCGTCGCTGTGCCTACACCGATTTTTGTAAAAATATGAAAATGAGCTACATGGTCATCAAAAGCCTGCTGATACTCACAGTGAAAGAATTATTTTGATATCTCTTATACTTTTTTAGCCAGAGCGATTTGTTCGGGATCATTTTCAGAGGATTTCTGAAATTTCATAAAAATGTCCTTTAGATCATAATTTTTTACGCCTTTATTAAACTTTTTCCAGCAAAAACCGATAGCAAGTCTTCTTCCCCTATCCTTTACGAAATAAACACAGAAAAAATTACGTCTCTACCATTTACGGTTCCGGAGAAATCGTGCGTTGTTCGAGGCAAAGTTCTCCATTATAATCCAATAGGCAGACTTGGACACCAAGTGTCTGCACTTTTTTAGACTGGCCCGCTGCAGCTGTGTCAGTGAGTTTCCATGACGACGGAACTCTGAGGGCCAGTGGGAGACGTTCCATTGAGATAGAATGGCAACTTTCATTGCTCACTGAAGTGGCTGTGATTAATGTAGAAATCTGAAATTCGCACAGTCACTTCCTCTTAACATTTTAAAATTTTAAAGTGACTTTCAGCCATGTGTCAGTTTTCTGTGCCATTTTGGATGTCACATGCTTTCCTATTGGGCCTTTGCTTCCAACAAGACCTGGCATGATAACCAGACACAACCCAATTGGCCAATACAGCACCACCCACATGTGAGAAATGGTGCTACACGTCATTTTGGTCAAATGTTGAGTTCTGGGCCCAGATGTGGTGAGGCTGAGTTGCTAAAGGAGGCCAATCTGACCCATGAACTTTGGTCACGTTTGGTGACATTAAGTATTGGCACCCCTATTTGAGGCACTTCCCAGTACAGGATTTGGACCAAACTGACAGAGTATAATCACCCGGTGATACTGAACACAACCATGCTAGCGGCTAATGGTTAGCATGTTGCTAACCGGAAGTAGCTCTAGGAAGGTCTCACCAACATTTGCTTCACAGAGTCTGTTTAAACTTTAGAGAGAAAGCTCCACAAGAAATTTGGGCTACGTCGCATAAAGCATCTCCAAGCTATGAGGTGTCAAACATCCAATGCTTTTCAATGGAGGACCAAACCCCTTATGGTCCCAATAATGCATGCCCATATATGGCGAGTGCAGGCTTAGCATGCAAGAGGTCGTGGGATCGATTCCCGGTGTGGGAGACTAAGAGTTTTGTATTATAATCCCCATAGTGTGTATATTAAAACATGTGTGCTGATCCCATCAAGTATTTTTTTGTACCACCCGCCATTTTGAGTTACCATGGCAACGTTACAAACGACGTATTTTCTCCCTTTTTGAGGCACATCCCAGTACAGGATTTGGACCAAACTAACAGAGTACACTCACCCAGTGATACTAAACACAACCATGTTAGCGGCTAATGGTTAGCATGTTGCTAACCGGAAGTAGCTCTAGGAAGCCTGTACAAACTCCTGCTTGACAGATTTGGTGAATTTTAGGATTTTCTCCCTTTTTAGGAACTTCTCAGTACAGGATTTCAACCAAACTAACAGAGTAACATCACCCAGTGATACTGAACACAACCATGCTAGAGGCTAACTGTTAGCATGTTGCTATCCAGAAGTAGCTATAGGAAGGTCCTATCAACTTCTGCTTTTCCAGGGTTCTTCTGCCTTTATAGACAGAGAGAGGGCTGCAGCTGTCAGTGAGTCTCCATGACAACGCTGCTAGCAAGAGGCTCCTAGGAGGTCCATTGACTTAACATGGCACCTTTCAACGGCCGCTGCGGGGGCTGTGAAGACCTTAGGAAGCTGAAATTCGCAGTGTTGCTTCCTGTTGCTATTTCTGACGGTACGGTACGCACCAAGTGGCAGGCGCCTTGCTAAATTTCTTCAGAAATTTTTCTAGTTATTCTTTATTTTTCTTACATCACGATAAATGCAGCCAGAACTGTAGCGAGCACCCCCATGATATAGGTATCAAAACTTGTGGCTCGATTACGAGATGTGTGCTACTACTTTTATTGGGGTTTCGAGTTACCATGGCAACAAAATTAGCGAAAAACCACCCCCAAAAAACCCATAGGAATGAATGGAGTCGGGTAGAAAGAAAGCCTCAAAAAAGCCTCCAAATGACCGTTTTCAACGCTGTACTGTGTCGTCATGCTTTCACCTACGAACACCGTTTAACTTCCAGTTTGTAGATATATCTGAGAACTACTCAGAAGTGAAAACGGGATGTGGATATCTTTTATCGTCTCTTCACAGTTACTCCTCAAGGCTCATGTCCGAAAATCAGCGAAATCATCGTTTACAATGAAAGTCAATGACGGAATTCTCCAACCGCCAGAGTGGCCCACTCTAGCTTTTTTAAAGATTTCAAAACTCCGAACAACTTCACCTTACTCGCTCAATTTTCACTCTACGTAGACAAATTATACATCAAAACGTAGGTATTTTTGTCAGGATTCGGGAAATGTAACCCTCATTGGTGTGGCATTTATAGATTTTTCGCAAATCACCTCAGAGCGACACAAACCCGAAACCTCCCCCATTCATTTCCTATGGAGCGGTTTTGAAAAATGACGTCTAAAAATCCAAAACATCACATGTTTTCGCATCGTCACTACTCCTAAACCGTTTTATGTACAGACATGAGACTTTCACACATGAATGTCCCAACCCTTCTGGCACTCAAGAAAAATGAATTTTGTGGATAACTGTTACGGTTTTTCCACAGGAACAATTTGTTCGGGAGTAGCGAATGTGCAAAATCCTGAAATCGCTTTGGAGCTGCATTTTCCCACATCATCCACTTTTTTACGTCGTCGCTGTGCCTACACCGATTTTTGTAAAAATATGAAAATGAGCTACATGGTCATCAAAAGCCTGCTGATACTCACAGTGAAAGAATTATTTTGATATCTCTTATACTTTTTTAGCCAGAGCGATTTGTTCGGGATCATTTTCAGAGGATTTCTGAAATTTCATAAAAATGTCCTTTAGATCATAATTTTTTACGCCTTTATTAAACTTTTTCCAGCAAAAACCGATAGCAAGTCTTCTTCCCCTATCCTTTACGAAATAAACACAGAAAAAATTACGTCTCTACCATTTACGGTTCCGGAGAAATCGTGCGTTGTTCGAGGCAAAGTTCTCCATTATAATCCAATGGGACTTATTGTGACCAAAGTGTCTGCACTTCGGCCGCTGCAGGTGTGTGAGTGAGTTTCCATGACGACGGAACTCTGAGGGCCAGAGGAAAAAGCTCCATTGAGACACAATGGCAACTTTCATCCCTCACTGCAGCGGCTGTGATTAATGTAGAAATCTGAAATTCGCACAGTCACTTCCTCTTAACATTTTAAAATTTTCATGTGACTTTCAGCCATGTGTCACTTTTCTGTACCATTTGGGATTTCACATGCTTTCCTATTGGGCCTTTGCTTCAAACAGGACCTGGCATGATAACCAGACACAACCCAATTGGCCAATACAGCACCACCCACCTGTGGGAAATGGCGCAACTGACAATTTTGGTCAAATGTTGAGTTCTAGGCCCAGATGTGGTGAGACTTAGTTGCTAAAGGAGGCCAATCTGACCCATGAACTTTGGTCACGTTTGGTGACATTAAGTATTGGCACCCCTATTTGAGGCACTTCCCAGTACAGGATTTGGACCAAACTGACAGAGTATAATCACCCGGTGATACTGAACACAACCATGTTAGCGGCTAACGGTTAGCATGTTGCTAACCGGAAGTAGCTCTAGGAAGCCTGTACAAACTTCTGCTTGACAGATTTGGTGAATTTTAGGATTTTCTCCCTTTGTAGGCACTTCTCAGTACAGGACTTCAACCAAACTAACAGAGTAACATCACCCGGTGATACTGAACACAGCCATGCTAGCGGCTAACCGTTAGCATGTTGCTAACCGGAAATAGCTTTAGGAAGGTCCTATCAACTACTGCTTAGCCAGAGTTCGTCTGCCTTTACAGACAGAGAGGGCTGCAGCTGTCAGTGAGTCTCCATGACAACGCTGCTAGCAAGAGGCTCCTAGGAGGTCCATTGACTTAACATGGCACCTTTCAACGGCCGCTGTGAGGGCTGTGAAGACCGTAGGAACCTGAAATTCGCAGTGTTACTTCCTGTTGCTATTTCTGATGGTACGGTACGCACCAAGTGGCAGGCGCCTTGCTAAATTTCTTCAGAAATTTTTCTAGTTATTCTTTACTTCTTCTTCCGTCACGATTAATGCGTTCCGAACTGTAGCGTGCACCCCCACAATATAGGTATCAAAACCTGTGGCTCGATTACGAGATGTGTGCTACTACTTTTATTGGGATTTCGAGTTACCATGGCAACATAATTAGCGAAAAACCACCCCCAAAAAACCCATAGGAATGAATGGAGTCGGGTAGAAACAAAGCTTCAAAAAAGCCTCCAAATGACCATTTTCAACGCTGTACTGTGTTGTCATGCTTTCACCTACGAACACCGTTTAACTTCCAGTTTGTAGATATATCTGTGAACTACTCAGAAGTGAAAACGGCATATGGATATTTTTTATCGTCTCTTCACAGTTACTCCTCAAAGCTCATGTCCAAAAATCAGCGAAATCATCGTTTACAATGAAAGTCAATGACGGAATTCTCCAACCGCTAGAGTGGGCCACTCTAGCTTTTTTAAAGATTTCAAAACTCCGAACAATTTGACCTTACTCACTCAATTTTCACTCTATGTAGACAAATTATAGATCAAAACGTAGGTATTTTTGTCAGGATTCGGGAAATGTAACCCTCATTGGTGTGGCATTTATAGATTTTTCGCAAATCACCTCAGACCGACACAAACCCGAAATCTCCCCCATTCATTTCCTATGGAGCGGTTTTGAAAAATGACGTCTGAAAATCTAAAACATCACATGTTTTCGCATCGTCGCTACTCCTAAACCGTTTTATTTACAGGCATGAGACTTTCACACATGAATGTCCCAACCCTTCTGGTACTCAAGAAAAATGAATTTTGTGGATAACTGTTACGGTTTTTCCACAGGAACAATTTGTTCGGGAGTAGCGAATGTGCAAAATCCTGAAATCGCTTTGGAGCTGCATTTTCCCACATCATCCACTTTTTTACATCGTCGCTGTGCCTACACCGATTTTTGTAAAAATATGAAAATGAGCTACATGGTCATCAAAAGCCTGCTGATACTCACAGTGAAAGAATTATTTTGATATCTCTTATACTTTTTTAGCCAGAGCGATTTGTTCGGGATCATTTTCAGAGGATTTCTGAAATTTCATAAAAATGTCCTTTAGATCATAATTTTTTACGCCTTTATTAAACTTTTTCCAGCAAAAACCGATAGCAAGTCTTCTTCCCCTATCCGTTATGAAATAAACACAGAAAAAATTACGTCTCTACCATTTACGGTTCCGGAGAAATCGTGCGTTGTTCGAGGCAAAGTTCTCCATTATAATCCAATAGGCAGACTTGGACACCAAGTGTCTGCACTTTTTTAGACTGGCCCGCTGCAGCTGTGTCAGTGAGTTTCCATGACGACGGAACTCTGAGGGCCAGTGGGAGACGTTCCATTGAGATAGAATGGCAACTTTCGACGCCAGCTGCAGCGGCTGTGATTAATGTAGAAATCTGAAATTCGCACAGTCACTTCCTCTTAACATTTTAAATTTTTCATGTGACTTTCAGCCATGTGTGAGTTTACTGTCCCATTTTGGATTTTACATGCTTTCCTATTGGGCCTTTGCTTCCAACAGGACCTTGCATGATGCCTAGACACGACCCAATTGGCCAATACAGCACCACCCACCTGTGAGAAATGGTGCTACACGTCATTTTGGTCAAATGTTGACTTCTGGGCCCAGATGTGGTGAGGCTGAGTTGCTAAAGAAGGCCAATGTGACCCATGAACTTTGGTCACGTTTGGTGACAATAAGTATTGGCACCCCTATTTGAGGCACTTCCCAGTACAGGATTTGGACCAAACTGACAGAGTACAATCACCCGGTCATACTGAACACAACCATGTTAGCGGCTAACAGTTAGCATGTTGCTAACCGGAAGTACCTCTAGGAAGGTTTCACCAACTTCTGCTTCACAGAGTCTGTTCTTCCTTTAGAGAGAAAGCTCCACAGGAAATTTGGGCTACGTCGCATAAAGCATCTCCAAGCCATGAGGTGTCAAACATCCAATGCTTTTCAATGGGGGACCAAACCCCTTATGTTCCCATGATGCATGCCCATATATGGCGCTACAGTATAGCTCACAGGGAAAGTGCAGGCTTTGCATGCAAGAGGTCGTGGGATCGAAACCCGGCGTGGGAGACTAAGAGTTTTGTATTATAATCCCCACAGTGTGTATATTAAAACATGTGTGCTGATCCCATGAAGTATTTTTTTGTACCACCAGCCATTTTGAGTTACCATGGCAACGTTATAAACAACGTTTTTTCTCCCTATTTGAGGCTCATCAAGGTACAGGATTTGGACCAAACTAACAGAGTACACTCAATCAGTGATACCAAACACAACCATGTTAGCGGCTAATGGTTAGCATGTTGCTAACCGGAAGTAGCTCTAGGAAGCCTGTACAAACTTCTGATTGACAGATTTGGTGAATTTTAGCATTTTCTCCCTTTTTAGACACTTCTCAGTACAGGATTTCAACCAAACTAACAAAGTAACATCACCCGGTGATACTGAACACAGCCATGCTAGCGGCTAACCGTTAGCATGTTGCTAACTGGAAATAGATTTAGGAAGGTCCTACCAACTGCTGCTTAGCCAGAGTTCTTCTGCCTTTACAGACAGAGAGGGCTGCAGCTGTCAGTGAGTCTCCATGACAACGCTGCTAGCAAGAGGCTCCTAGGAGGTCCATTGACTTAACATGGCACCTTTAGACGGCCGCTGCGGGGGCTGTGAAGACCGTAGGAACCTGAAATTTGCAGTGTTACTTCCTGTTGCTATTTCTGACGGTACGGTACGCACCAAGTGGCAGGCGCCTTGCTAAATTTCTTCAGAAATTTTTCTAGTTAGGCGCCTGCCTTGCATGTGCAATGAGGAGGCAGTGCTGTGCGAAGCACAGCACTGCCTCCCAATGCAAATGCATGGGCAGGGCCTATTACTATTCACCTCTAAACGGCTTCTTTATTATTATTAATATTCTTTATTTTTCTTCCTTCACGATTAATGCGGCCCGAACCGTAGCGTGCACCCCAACAATATAAACATCAAAACCTTCGGCTCGGTCTCGAGATGTGTGCTACTACGTTTTTTGGGGTTTCGAGTTACCATGGCAACAAAATAAGCGAAAAACCACCCCCAAAACAACCCCATAGGAATGAATGGAGTCGGGGAGAAAGAAAGCCTCAAAAAACCCTCAAAAGGACCATTTTCAAAGCTGTACTGTGTCGTCATGCTTTCACCTACAAACACCGTTTAACTTCCAGTTTGTAGATATATCTGTGACCTACTCAGAAGTGAAAACGGGATGTGGATATCTTTTATCGTCTCTTCATAGTTACTCCTCAAAGCTCATGTCCGAAAATCAGCGAAATCATCGTTTACAATGAAAGTCAATGACGGAATTCTCCAACCGCTAGAGTGGGCCACTCTAGCTTTTTTAAAGATTTCAAAACTCCGAACAACTTGACCTTTCTCGCTCAATTTTCACTCTACGTAGACAAATTATACATCAAAACGTAGGTATTTTTGTCAGGATTCGGGAAATGTAACCCTCATTGGTGTGGCATTTATAGATTTTTCGCAAATCACCTCAGAGCGACACAAACCCGAAACCTCCCCCATTCATTTCCTATGGAGCGGTTTTGAAAAATGACGTCTAAAAATCCAAAACATCACATGTTTTCGCATCGTCGCTACTCCTAAACCGTTTTATGTACAGACATGAGACTTTCACACATGAATGTCCCAACCCTTCTGGCACTCAAGAAAAATGAATTTTGTGGATAACTGTTATGGTTTTTCCACAGGAACAATTTGTTCGGGAGTAGCGAATGTGCAAAATCCTGAAATCGCTTTGGAGCTGCATTTTCCCACATCATCCACTTTTTTACATCGTCGCTGTGCCTACACTGATTTTTGTAAAAATATGAAAATGAGCTACATGGTCATCAAAAGCCTGCTGATACTCACAGTGAAAGAATTATTTTGATATCTCTTATACTTTTTTAGCCAGAGCGATTTGTTCGGGATCATTTTCAGAGGATTTCTGAAATTTCATAAAAATGTCCTTTAGATCATAATTTTTTTACGCCTTTATTAAACTTTTTCCAGCAAAAACCGATAGCAAGTCTTCTTCCCCTATCCTTTACGAAATAAACACAGAAAAAATTACGTCTCTACCATTTACGGTTCCGGAGAAATCGTGCGTTGTTCGAGGCAAAGTTCTCCATTATAATCCAATAGGCAGACTTGGACACCAAGTGTCTGCACTTTTTTAGACTGGCCCGCTGCAGCTGTGTCAGTGAGTTTCCATGACGACGGAACTCTGAGGGCCAGTGGGAGACGTTCCATTGAGATACAATGGCAACTTTCGACGCCAGCTGCAGCGGCTGTGATTAATGTAGAAATCTGAAATTCGCACAGTCACTTCCTCTTAACATTTTAAAATTTTAAAGTGACTTTCAGCCATGTGTCAGTTTTCTGTGCCATTTTGGATGTCACATGCTTTCCTACTGGGCCTTTGCTTCCAACAGGACCTGGCATGATTCCCAGACACGACTCAATTGGCCAATACAGCACCACCCACCTGTGGGAAATGGTGCTACACATCATTTTGGTCAAATGTTGAGTTCTGGGCCCAGATGTAGTGAGGCTGAGTTGCTAAAGGAGGCCAATATGACCCATGAACTTTGGTCACGTTTGGTGACATTAAGTATTGGCACCCCTATTTGAGGCACTTCCCAGTACAGGATTTGGACCAAACTGACAGAGTACAATCACCCGGTGATACTGAACACAACCATGTTAGCGGCTAACTGTTAGCATGTTGCTAACTGGAAGAAGCTCTAGAAAGGTCTCACCATCTTCTGCTTCACAGAGTCTGTTCTTACTTTAGAGAGAAAGCTCCACAAGAAATTTGGGCTACGTGGCATAAAGCATCTCCAAGCTATGAGGTGTCAAACAACCAATGCGTTTCAATGGGGGACCAAACCCCTTATGGTCCCAATACTGCATGCCCATATATGGCGCTACAGTATAGCTCAGATGGAAAGTGCAGGCTTTGCATGCAAGAGGTCGTGGGATCGAAACCCGGTGTGGCAGACTAAGATTTTTGTATTATAATCCCCACAGTGTGTATAATAAAACATATGTGCTGATCCCATGAAGTATTTTTTTATACCACCCGCCATTTTGAGTTACCATGGCAACGTTACAAACGACGTATTTTCTCCCTATTTGAGGCACATCCCAGTACAGGATTTGGACCAAACTAACAGAGTACACTCACCCAGTGTTACTAAACACAACCATGTTAGCGGCTAACGGTTAGCATGTTGCTAACAGGAAGTAGCTCTAGGAAGCCTGTACAAACTTCTGCTTGACAGATTTGGTGAATTTTAGGATTTTCCCCCATTTTAGGCACTTCTCAGTACAGGATTTCAACCAAACTAACAGAGTAACATCACCCGGTGATACTGAACACAGCCATGCTAGCGGCTAACCGTTAGCATGTTGCTAACGGAAATAGCTTTAGGAAGGTCCTACCAACTGCTGCTTAGCCAGAGTTCTTCTGCCTTTACAGACAGAAAGAGGGCTGCAGCTGTCAGTGAGTCTCCATGACAACGCTGCTAGCAAGAGGCTCCTAGGAGGTCCATTGACTTAACATGGCACCTTTCAACGGCCGTTGCGGGGGCTGTGAAGACCATAGGAAGCTGAAATTCGCAGTGTGGCTTCCTGTTGCTATTTCTGACGGTACGGTACGCACCAAGTGGCAGGCGCCTTGCTAAATTTCTTCAGAAATTTTTCTAGTATTCTTTATTTTTCTTCCTTCACGATTAATGCGGCCCAAAACATAGCGTGCACCCCCACAATATAGGCATCAAAACCTGTGGCTCGATCTCGAGATGTGTGCTACTACTTTTATTGGGATTTCGAGTTACCATGGCAACAAAATAAGCGAAAAACCACCCCAAAACAACCCCATAGGAATGAATGGAGTCGGGGAGAAAGAAAGCCTCAAAAAACCCTCAAAAGGACCATTTTCAAAGCTGTACTGTGTCGCCATGCTTTCACCTACAAACACCGTTTAACTTCCAGTTTGTAGATATATCTGTGACCTACTCAGAAGTGAAATCTCTTCTAGATTTAGCGAATCGGGGGGTTTCGGAGGGGGGGCGCGTACGAAAGGAAGGATAGCTGTACGTTACAATGGATTAGACCACCCAGGATAGCGCCACCAACGTGTCGGAAAGAGCACTGCACGAACACAACTACGGAGGGGAGGGGAAAAGTGGGGAAGCTTCTGCTATTGGCCGAGACCGGGGCTTATTAAATTATGGGTGTTTTTTAGGGGCCAAGGTGTACAGAAGGAGGGAGGCTGTACGGAACTGGTTCCATTGCTTTACAATGGCTTATTAGCCCACCCAGCATAGCGCCACCAACGGCGGGAAGGGAAAAGTGGGGAAGCTTCTGCTATTGGCCGAGACCATGGCTTATTTTATTATGCGTGTTTTTTAGGGGCCAAGGCGTACAGAAGGAGGGAGGCTGTACAGAACTGGTTCCATTGCTTTACAATGGCTTATTAGCCCACCCAGCATAGCGCCACCAACGTGTCAGAAAGAGCACTGCACGAACCAACTACGGGCGGGAAGGGAAAAGTGAGGAGGCTTCTGCTATTGGCCGAGACCGTGGCTTATTTAATTATGCGTGTTTTTTAGGGGCCAAGGCGTACATAAGGAGGGAGGCTGTACAGAACTGGTTCCATTGCTTTACAATGGAAGGTGTACAGAAGGAGGGAGGCTGTACGGAACTGGTTCCATTGCTTTACAATGGCTTATTAGCCCACCCAGCATAGCGCCACCAACGTGTCGGAAAGAGCACTGCATGAACCAACTACGGGCGGGAAGGGAAAAGTGGGGAAGCTTCTGCTATTGGCCGAGACCGTGGCTTATTTTATTATGCGTGTTTTTTAGGGGCCAAGGCGTACATAAGGAGGGAGGCTGTACAGAACTGGTTCCATTGCTTTACAATGGAAGGTGTACAGAAGGAGGGATGGTGTACAGGCCTGTCCAAATATCAATAGCACCAATGGTGGTGGGAAATGGTACTGCAGCATATGGCCAAGAGTGGAAATCTGGGCCCATTTTGTTTCTGGAGCTATGCCACCAGCCAAGCAATATTTGATTTTTGATAATTGAGGCCTTTGCAGCTCATGGATTTGGACCAAACTTATAAATGCTCATTTCCTGGAAGTGCTCTACAACATGCCACTAACCACATCTTCTTATCTCATTGCTAAAAGGAAGTAGCTATAGGAAGGGGATACAGGTATGAGCTCTTACCTGTTGGTAGATGCCTCAAAGGGGCTCCTGTATGCTGAGTTGGAGCTGGAACAGACAAACCGTGTGTGAGCTGTGTGCCATCAAAGGTTGCAAATTTTCACCTTTTGACCCCCACTGTGTCCACGTGGAACCACCCAGGGAGTTCAAAATCACAGGTTCTGCTCCTCATAAGGTCACCTACAAAATATGTTAAAATCAGCCTCCTGTGAAAAAGACAACAAAAGCTGTTTGCCCCAAAAAAATCAGCCAACTTCCTAAGGGTTCAAGACAGTATTTGAGTCTCAAAAGCTGAGGAAGAAAGGTTTATTTATGCGCAGTGATACCAAACTTTAGATATGAGTTCTAGCTCACCCCTCAACCGCCGTCTGTGATTTTTGTGCCTCTGGGTGCTTGCGTCTAAGAATGGCAACCGTTTGAAGTATGAAAAAGAGATGCACAAAACACAGAGAAGCATTGTGTTTTGTGCCACTGTTCAGCATAGGAGCAACAAAGGGTAACAAACTTGGTACCAAACAAAAGAGTCAATGGAGACGATCGAAACAAGCCCACTTGAGCCCATGTAGCTTTTTCCTTTGTCTCCCAGCAGCTGGGTTTTTCACCTTGCTTAGGAGGCTCAATGGGGCCTCCTAGAAACCAGTGTTCTGTGCCACTGTTTAGCAAAGCAGCATCGTAGCCTCACAAACTTGGTACCAAACGAAACAGTAAATAGAGACGATCGAAACAAGCCCACTTGAGCCCATGTAGCTTTTTCCTTTGTCTCCCACCAGCTTGTTTTTTCACCTTGCTTAGGAGGCCTCAATGGGGCCTCCTAGAAACCAGCGTTTTGTTCCACTGTTTAGCAAAGCAGCATCGTAGCCTCACAAACTTGGTACCAAACGAAAGAGTCAATGGAGACGATCGAAACAAGCCCACTCGAGCCCATCTAGCTCTATATTTTGTCTGCCAGCAGCTGGTTTATGACCTTAATGAGGCCTTAATCAGGGCCTCCTAAAAAGAAGTGTACCAAACTTGGTACTGTCATGGTTTTCAGATGACGAGCCCACATGCAGATATGATCGGGAAGCAAAGAAACAGTTTTAAGATGTTTATTTAGGAAACAGGCAGATATAACGGACGGGACCCCCTATATATAGGGGCTAAGGGGTGTAGCAGAGTGGATAACAACATTGCCCTCCACCCAGAGGAGCAGAGTTCAAATCTCACCTCAGCCTTCATATTCTCATTTAGTACATTAAAGTAAATAAACAATTTAGACTTGAAATATTTTTCTAATTTCTTAATAGGACTCTGGAAGGGAAATTTGGAAACAGATTTAATAATAATTTGAACATTATCTTTTAAAAAGTGGCGGGTTTTTTTTAGGTCCTAGATGTACATAACGCGGTAGCTGCCGTACATATTGAGTGTACATAACGCGGTAGCTGCCGTACATATAAAGTGTACATAACGCAGTAGCTGCCTTAATTATAAAGTGTACATAACGCGGTAGGTGACGTACATATAAAGTGTACATATCGCGGTAGGTTATTTTTAATAAATATAATAAATATAAACTGTAACCTGCTCTACCAAACATTTAGAGATGTTGCCTGATGTATGTCAGAGCTCCAGCAGGGGGGGTCATCGTTCCAGCACTCTAGCCCAGCAAGAGGCACTCTTCCTGGGGAGAGGTCTGTGACTGAGACCCCCCAACCCTGGAGGTGGAATTTTTAAATATGTGTCAAAATGTCTGTGAGTAGTGGTAAGAGCTTAACTTAGATTATCATTCATTTATTTCCTACAGTTTTCTCAAAACAGCGCAGGTTTTGTGGATGAGATCCTGCCAAAACTTGTCCCCGGGTCAATGATCTGTCAGGATCCCACTGGACTTTCCCAGAGTGCCCAGTTCTTCAGAGCATGTGTTCTAATGGGGTTACAAACTGTAACCTGCTCTACCAAACGTTTAGAGATGTTGCCTGATGTATGTCAGAGCTCCAGCAGGGGGGGTCATCGTTCCAGCACTCTAGCCCAGCGAGAGGCACTCTTCCTGGGGAGAGGTCTGTAACTGAGACCCCCCCAGCCTGGAAGTGGGAGATTATTATTTTTTTATTTTTTTTATTTCACATTAGGGGTCTGGAAGCTATATATGCAAACGGGTTAAATAATAATTTTAACATTATATAAAAAAAAGTGGCGTATTTGTTTTGAGTTCTGTCTCCAGCATAGGGTGGATACGAATTCAACAGGAGTAGCTCAAATTGTGCCTATGGTAAGGCAGACTTCCAGAAGGGGGGGTCCAGTCAAGCACTCTAGCCCAGCGAGAGGCACTCTTCCTGGGGAGAGGTCTCTGACTGAGACACCCCCAGCCTGGAAGTGGGAGATTAATTATTTTTTTTAAATTTCACATTAGGGGTCTGGAAGCTATATTTGCAAACAGGTTAAATAATAATTTTAACATTATATTAAAATAAGTGGCATATTTTTTTTGAGTTCTGTCTCCAGCATGGGGTGGATACGAAATCAACAGGAGTAGCTCAAATTGTGCCTATGGTAAGGCAGACTTCCAGAAGGGGGGGTCCAGTCAAGCAATCTAGCCCAGCGAGAGGCACTCTTCCTGGGGCGAGGTCTCTGACTGAGACACCCCCAGCCTGGAAGTGGGAGATAAATTTTTTTTTTTTTTATTTCACATTAGGGGTCTGGAAGCTATATTTGCAAACGGGTTAAATAATATTTTTAACATTATATTAAAATAAGTGGTGTATTTTTTTGAGTTCTGTCTCCTGCATGGGGTGGATACGAATTCAACAGGAGTAGCTCTAATTGTGCCTATGGCAAGGCAGACTTCCAGAAGGGGGGGGGGGTCCAGTCAAGCACTCTAGCCCAGCGAGAGGCACTCTTCCTGGGGCGAGGTCTCTGACTGAGACACCCCCAGCCTGGAAGTGGGAGAGTAATTTTTTTTATTCACATTAGGGGTCTGAAAGCTATATTTGCAAACAGGTTAAATAATAATTTGAACATAATCTTTTAAAAAGTGGCGTTTTTTTTAGGTCCTAAATGTACATAATGCGGTAGCTGGCGTACATCTAAAGTGTACATAACGCGGTAGCTGCCGTACATCTAAAGTGTACATAACGTGGTAGCTGGCGTACATCTAAAGTGTACATAATGCGGTAGCTGCCGTACATCTAAAGTGTACATAACACGGTAGCTGCCGTACATCTAAAGTGTACATAACACGGTAGCTGCCGTACATCTAAAGTGTACATAACGCGGTAGCTGGCGTACATCTAAAGTGTACATAACGCGGTAGCTGCCGTACATCTAAAGTGTTCATAACGCGGTAGCTGGCGTACATCTAAAATGTACATAACGCGGGAGCTGCCGTACATCTAAAGTGTACATATCGCGGTAGGTTATTTTTAATAAATATAACATTGTCTTATGAAGTTCAGCATGTGGCTACCACTGTTACAATCTGTATCCTGTCCTACCAAACATTTAGAGATGTTGCTTGATGCATGTCAGAGCTCCAGCAGGGGGGTCATCGTTCCAGCACTCTTACCCAGCGAGACGCACTCTTCCTGGGGAGAGGTCTCTGACTGAGACCTCCCCAGCCTGGAAGTGGGAGATTAATTATTTTTTTTTATTTCACATTAGGGGTCTGGAAGCTATATTTGCAAACGGGTTAAATAATAATTTTAACATTATATTAAAATAAGTGGCGTATTTTTTTTAGTTCTGGCCCGACGCCAGCGGCAAAGGGAGTCTATGGGTCCTGTACGGCCCTCCCAAAAATGCGCCACTTCGACGGACGCACGGGTTCGGCCAATGGGCGAACCTTTCCCGTTTTTCCCTTCCTGCCCCCTGCTGCGCTGGCGCCATCCCCTCTCCGGCAGGTTGGTGGCGCCGAAGACCCGACGCCAGCGGCAAAGGGAATCTTTGGGTCCTGTACGGCTGGTCCACATTTTGGCCGCTTGGCCCTCCCAAAAACGCGCCACTTTGATGGACGTGCGGGCTCGGCCAATGTGTGAACCTTTCCCATTTTTCCCTTCCCGTCCCCTGCCGCGCTGGCGCCATCCCTGTACCGACAGGTTGGTGGCACCAAAGGCCCGACGCCAGCGGCAAAGGGAATCTGTGGGTCCTGTACGGCCGGTCCATGTTTCGGCCGCCCGGCCCCTCCCATAATCGCGCCACTTCGACGGACGCACGGGCTCGGCCAATGCTCGAACCTTTCCCGTTTTTCCCCTCCCGCCCGCCGCGGGCTGTACGCCCCCCCCCCCCCCGCCTGCGTACGGTCCGCGACCCTACCCCCGGGCGCCACACTGTGGATGGAGCCCGCGCTGCGAGCGGAGAAGGGCCTTCTTTGGGGGGACACCGCACGGCCGCCATGCGTGTGGTGGCGGGACGGCAGCGGCAGCGTGGTGGGCGGGGATCCATCAGTAACACACTACACACAGCCAGGGACTCAAATCCTATGGATGTGGAATATTTAGCTCACTGCAAAGACAGCAGACAGGTCCCAGCCAAAGAGTTTCAACCTCATTTCAACAAGGGTATTTCAGTCAGGGAATATTACAACATAATCACAGCTACAGGTCGTCATTTAAAAGACCTTCCTTCAAGCATCACTCGTGAGGAATTTAACGAGGGTTATTCCCTGTTTGTCTTTAATCTCAATCCGAGCGAAGACGCAGACGCTCTGTCACCGGTGTGTAACAGAAATTTGAGACTGGAAATGAGATTCAGAGTTCCGCTGCCTCACACTACCACCCTGATTGTGTACGCGTGTTATGACTCAATTTTGGAAATCGACTCAAAAAGGCAGGTCCTGGTGGATTTCTATTAACATGAATAACCACGAACTGGAGAGTCTGATGCATCACCTGCTGGCGGACTTATTTTGCGGCGTTTGGGCGTGTGATCAGCTCCCGCTACTCAAACATACATACAGAGGGCCGGCCTATTTTATCGTCAACACTCATCCTTCATACATGCCTGGAGAACACCGGCTAGCTTTGACCTTGGAGGAGAATGATGAAGCCACCTTTTTTGACTCTTACAGATTTTTTTCTGGATTTTGAATTTTATCCCCCAGGCATAGTATCATTTTTGAAAAACAGATTGTCGAAAATATTGTACCATAATTGTCAACTTCAAGACACTCTATTCGCCGTGTGTCATAAATATCTTTGTCATAAAGCCTGTGGGTTATTGTTGCACGATATATTGGCTACTCATGAGGATGATGTTTATAAAAATGATGTGATGGTATTTGATTTTGTGAAAAAATACCAGCAATGTATCAAAAAGAGGGCCTCGTGCTCGTTTAATCATCAAACTTGTTCTTCACAAGTGTTTAAAAATTGTTACAAACTGTAACTAGTCTAGAAGAAAAACACTGTACGCATGAATAATTTGAAACAATAAAAGTATCTTTATTACAAAATTTTATTTCACAAGTTTTTATTTCACAGACTTTTAAGGCGAAAATTTCAACTATGCAGGGTTCATGACTCTTTTGCTTCGAGGACGTATGTTGTTGGGGCTTGGATGCTCAAACTCTAACCCTGAGAATTTAGGGGACAACACGATCTTTCCTCTTCGTTTCGCGACAGGTTTATCCCCCTTCTTCTCCAATACACTCGTTTCAGTCAGGCGTCTGTATTGCTCTCGGGCCTGCAGATTGCTGACTGACGATATAGGGATGTTTAACTCCTTCAGGGTGGCCATAAAAGGGTTTCAGCCTACAGGTTCCTGGGTCTGTGTTTTCCTCTTAAACGGTAGCAGAAGGCTTTTCAGCAAATCAACGAAATGTGAGCCCCTCATCACTCAATCGTGATAAACAAATTCACCCTTGGACATCCAACTACCGCCACTTTCGGATAACTTTTTCAATAAGTATTTTGCGTTTTTGCGATCTCTGTTAGGTAGAGTTTTTAGAACTTCATTAGCGGTTTCATCCAATTCAACAGGAGAGGGTGTAGAAGCAGTAGAAGCAGAGTCCGCCTCACCGTCATTATTTTCGGGCACAGGGTTACGCTGCAAAGTTAAAGTAATTCGGGGTTTCTCCAGCTGACCTTGTTTCATTAGAGTCAGATATTTCTGCAGCAGAGCGTTATACCTTTTAATTTTTTTCATAAGAACTCAGTCCCGGTTCATTCAGTATCTCCCTCATTTTAGAATCCAAATCCTCTTCAGCCGCCTCTCTAATAGAAGGCTCTGACGGGGTCAAACGTTTGAAGTGATGCGGGGAAACGAGATACATCTTTTGCACCATCCTAAGAGACATTTTCTCATCTCCTGATGAGACCCCCCACCACCTCTCCGATTAAAGGGGCCACAACACTCAAAAGGGGAAGAATAAAGCCACCCGTTTGATTTTTCAGAGCTAACTGTTTGCGTTCAGAGCTAACCTGTTCTTTTATCAGCCGGCAGTCTGATAATCTTTATCTGCTTTTCCAGTTTTTTATGTTGAGAAGGAGATACTTTAACGTTACCTTTTAAGATATTCAGAGCTATTTCACACAAGGCTTTAAGAAAATCCGGTGAGCAATGAGCCAAAATGTCTTTCCGTTTCTGAGGGGTAGCGAGATACAGAGCTCTGAATAAGGGTGCATTCCTTTTTATGCACGACATGGTGAATTTATTTAACTTGGCAACATACACAGCGGGCCACTGACTAGGGAGCATTCCCGTTCTCAGTCTGAATCAATCTGGGCAAGTGGGAGTCAGATCCACGATTACATAGCCATGAGGTTCTTAGGTGGTATCTTGAAAACTCTCCATAAAGATTATTTTCTCTGACGGGAACATCTGACAGGCTAATATATTCAGCTGCAGTTTATCTCTGGGGTTCTTAAACAACACCATATAATTTGTGTTTAGGCTGATGGTACGGCTGTACTTGCCTTGATGAAACACATTCTGAGTTAACATCATCACGCTCATATTTCTGTGATGTCTGTATTGCGTAAAAATCTTGACTACTTCCAGATGCTGGAAAATTACGTCGTCCAATATAACCAAATGATTCTGATCAGGAGGAAACAGATTTTCATCATCAAAAGAATGAGGTAGTCCTTCGATGAATTTAATCCTTTCATTGGTTCTTTGCAATTCAGCGTACCTGGGTTGAAGAGATGTATAAATCCATACAATATTTACAGGTACAGCATCCATAACATGGTTACAATTATACAAAACACTTTTAACAAAAAAGATTTTCCACACCCGCTCCGACCTACTATCAGACATGAAAAAGGGGTTTTGAATCTAGGGTCAAATTCAATCACCTGTGTTTCACCGGAGAGCGACATTGTTCTCGGTTAACTTTTTAGTAACCACAAGGGAGAGTTGTTCCATCAGGAAAAGCCTCTTGTCATACACCACGCGGAACCTTTTCCGAAATGTCGCATTTTGAAGCTGGAAGTTTCTTTTATCCCTCCTGATGGTATGCTGCGGAGCTTCTAAAACCTCCCCTGTAGGCCCTTGCAGATAACTTTCCACCAGGTCTTTCACGCTGTCAAAATTCACCCTCTCACTGCATTCCTGAGTTTGAGTTATACCTTTACATCTCATCACAACTTTTTTCTGGTTTCTTGTCTGGTAAGCGTAGCTTTTGGGGCCTGTTGAAACAAATTGCTGTATTTTATCACCCCCCAGTTCGTCCGTTAAATCCCCCAAATAATTTCCCAGCTCGAGGGAGGTCTGACCTGGTTTAACTACATAGATCAGGCTGTCCGTATCAATGTACAAAACGCACACTTGAAGTCGTTCGAGACAGGTGAAGAGTTTCAACCGCGCGTGTGCCGTGGTGAATGCTGCGATAAACGCATTATTCACCTTGTTAAGGAGAGAGATGCATCGCTTGTTGTATTTCCACTGAATCATACACATGTCATCATTCAGAAAGTGAAAGTAGCTCACAGTGGATTTACCTGAAAACAGGAAGTTATAAAGACTCATCGGACTCTTTCACAATGGTAGTTTGAGCCAGGTTATTTCTCTGTGCAAATTTCCCCCAAAAACTGTTCAAACACAGTTTAGCCACTTGCCTTTTAGCAGGATTCACTTTGATTTTCTCCACATCAAGCTGGATGCCTTGGTTACGTTTGTAGTCTGCCACATATTATAACCTGCTCTCCTCATCCGTCGCTTCGGCCGGGAAACCTGAAGCCTCCTGCTTACCCTTGAGAAAAGTATGGATATACGGTTTAAAGATTGAACTGCTTTGTTTTTCAAAATGCCAAACCTTAGGGATTTTAGCGAGGTGATATCTGAGTAACAGAACTTTGCAGAATTCAGCGCTTACCCATACCCCCGAGTAAAGCTCTCTCTCGATCAGAGTGGGGGCATGGGCCTGCCTGGTAGTTAATTTTGGCGCAAGCACGGCAGAGAGTAAAGACTAGCTTACCGGCAGATGTCCTGTATGGCAAAACAGGGAAAAAGAGACCACGGGGAGGAAACACAGTCGCCCTGATGAAGCTGAAATAGTTATGCGGATCGTCAAAATCTTTGCAGATGATTTTGGGGTGCCCCAGAGGATAGGGGCAATTTGCGTTAACGTACGGGTACAACGAGGTGAAATCTACATAATGAACCGATTCCTCCTCCCCGGCCGTGTACCGGAGTCTGAAAGCACAAGTCCTGCCGCTGTACAAGGCATCTCGCAGGGAAAGAGACTCCGGTGCGTTGAAACACTGCAGAAACCTTTCGAGACCCGGGTGCAATGCCTTCATCAGAATCCAGTCGTGTTACCACATAATTTCTAATTGCACCCCGTAAACCGATTGCAATAACCTGGCACTCTTCATGGTAGCAGAGTGGAACGATTCAAAGCAAACGCCCCTGAAAGGACAGGTCTGGTCAGGTAGAAAGCAAGTGGGAGAAACATCCGTTGAACTGAAACACAATTTTCACCCCTTGAACCTCCGCGTATCCATCGACATGATAAGGACGGACCATCATTTCACCTTTATTGAGAGCATGCTGAATGAAAATGCCGGGTTCCAAAGCTACCCATTCTAACCACTGAATGGACGCGTCCAAAAACATCTTACACTGCCGCCGGTAATCCACCGGGGAGGGGATCGCGAGAGTGTTAGGAGGGAGAAAATTGGATGTGAAAACCTTCATGCATGCAGAGGCAATTGTGATGCACTTTAAAGGATCCACGTTCGTCTCTTTAAAGAAATGTTCTCTGAATTTCACACAAGCCTTGAAAAGAATCTCCACATCATTTTGACAATAATAAAGAGCTTCTTTCTGAAAGTCAAAGGGTTGTTTACAAGCCTTGCTGTACCAAGTGGAAAACCGTTCCTGTTTGGCGGGATTCATGGGCTCTACCCATTGGGGGGGAGGAAGCGGACCCACTTAGTTTAAAGTGTTCTCAGAGGTGAACAAGTGAGGGAAAAACCCTTTACAGTGATCGGTGAAGCCTAATGCTTTTGACATTTGACTGAGTTTCATAGAAAGGAATGAAAGGCTGTTGATGAATTTCAGACTATAATCAGGTTCAGTAAAACAGAGGATTTTGCTCCCCTGTGTGATGATGTACGGTTTAATACACAACTGAACCATTGCACTCAGAATCAAGTAAGAGTCAAACCCGCGACTGTTGTGAGCTAGGAAAGTGGAACCTTTATTCAGGGTTTCCTGAAATGGAGTAGAAAATCCCTCACACAGTTCAATCCGTAAGAGTACCAAACATCTACCGCCAAAGTTTTTGTGTAAACAAGGAATGGAATGTGCTTACCGGTTTGATCAGTAAAAGTTTCAAAATCATAAAAAACTAGTTTATTGCCGAGCTGACGGTCTGTCAGTGTGGGTTGAATATAACACTGGTGTTCGTTTAACGTTACATCAGCTCCACCAGACACTTTCTGATGACAGACCTTGCATTTTATCGAACACTCGTGAGGCTTGCTACCCCTGCCTGCTGCTAGATCATACAGCTTTTTACACAGAGGACAGAATTTAGTGGTTTCGCAGTTACTCACATGCTTCCCGAGGTTAGGTCACAGTGTGGGCTGTTTGTGCTTATCAAAACAGAAAGAATTACGAAAGATCCGGTTACAATCTGTGCATTGTACAGAGTTGTACTGTTGGAGAGTACATTTCGAATAAAGGCAAACTGAACAACGACCCTCACGGTTATGCCTGTTGATTTTTTGGAAACCGGTAAAGCAGTAGCTGCAAATGTGCTTGGCTCCAGTGAAACCTGCCAGGTTTCTGATTCCGTAATTTTTAACAGAAGCAAAAAAATAGGATTTGAACGATCTGAAAAGTCTGTCTCGAATTTACGAAGCAGTGAGTCCTTGCTATCTTTATATAAAACGACAATATTCCTGTTGACAATCTTTTCAAGTTTTTGCACATCGCTGAAATCACGGGAGTTTGCTCAGTGAGCCCCGCCGAGCGTTGCCAAAGCATTGCAAGTTGTAATGCCTGGGCATCTGTAAAAGCAGGGTTACAGAGATGGGCAAGACTGATTGAAAAACACATCTGATCAGAACGATTGGTGACGATATACAAATGTTGGCGTTTTTTACGAATCACTTCACGGTCCAATGATTTATCCCCTTTACGTTTGACACCTCCATGAGGGTTTCTTACAACCTGAAGGATCAGTTCTAAGTTGTCTGGCAATTCTGCGCTTGACTGCGTTAAGTCGTCTAAAAATTCCTGAAATGCATGCAGAATTGAACCCTCTTCATCATTTACTTGAACGATTGTATGATGAGAAAATCCTTCCCCGCTGATTTCTAGCTGAATAATATTGTTACGAGAGGCTAAGCGAGCAGCTGACTCTGCGAGCTCGATGAGAATATGATAGATTTGGGTGTAAAATTCGGCGGGGTTGGGGACGTCACCGAAATGACGTCTTATTTCTGTAACATTGAAACGTTCACGTTGAATGCAGGGTGTAAAAGTATGTTCAGAGCCGTTTACAGCTGACTGTTCGTGACTGGTGCTGGGTTGATCCGCTCGGTTGGGTGCAATGAGACATGGCTGTTGAGGCTGGCTGAATGTGGGATTTGGCAAAGCAGTATTGGAAGAACCAGAGGGATTTTGATCACCGTTTTCTACAAGACCCCCACCGTGTTGCTGAAACTCAGCATTTGTAGGATTTGGGCTGAATGTTTGAGAGAGAGAAAAATTTAATTGATGGATCGCTTGTTCTAACCTGGATGGCGAATGTGGAGGTACATTGAAAGAATCAGACACATGTTGAACAGGGAGATTTTGATGCTCATTAACCATTTGTGTGATTTCGTCTAACGAATTATTTTGAGGCGAGAGTGATTGAGAGAAAGAATTGTTTATTCGTTCGATGGCTCGTTCTACAGATAGTAAACGTTCAAGATCCCAATCCGGACCCGTCTGAATTCTGACAGGGGAATTTGGGGTTAGATTGAAAAATTCGGTTGCAGGGAGATTACAGAGTTCATTCACAGCTTCAACAATTTCATTCAAAGCATCTCTCATTTGCTGACAATCCATTTTTTACAGAGGTCACAATTTAAAAGATTAACTCGACTGTAGTGTCGAGGCTTTGGAGATTTCTTTCAGGAGAAACGTGCAGGTTCTCAGAAGCTCCTCAGATTTCTAGCAGTAGTAGGTAGTGTCATAACCGTAGTACAATCTCATTAGGCCGAGAAGCTAACAAATGGCACATGAAGGTGCCACAGCTAGATGTTACACTTTTAGCAACCTGGCACCGTTGACAATCCCACTGCTTGACGTCATTAGACATCCCAGGTCAGTAACAACGCTGCCTTATTAACTCGGTGGTGCGCTCAACACCCTGGTGTCCATGCTCCTGATGTAATTAAGTAAGAACATCCTTCTTAAGAACTGATGGCAAAACAACCTGTAAAATCTCCTCACCACCATCTGACCGATGGACTTGACGATACACCACACCGTCTTTCTCCACAAGACAACCCCATTGTTTTAAAAGAGCCAAGGACAGTTTGGGAAACCGCTGTCTCTCCTCAGGAGTAGGATAAACCTGCCTCTTCCAAAAACCCAAAATGTCCTTCAGGAGAGGGTCAGCTTTCTGCAAAGCACAAAGGTCAGATTTGGAATGAGATGGCAGACCAATCACCATAGATTGAGTTAATGGCACTGGAACAGGACATGGGGTACACTGAAAAGCGTCTGGGACAGAGGTGCACAACAACAGTTGTGCCAGGCTGGTACCTGATGTTGGCTGGCGGGAAAGTGCATCAGCATTGTTATTGCTGCGTCCAGAACAATACTTTATATCGAAATCAAATGCAGCAAGTTGGGCAACCCAACGGTGCTCCATGGCACCAAGCTTGGCAGAATGAAGATAACTCAAAGGGTTGTTATCTGTATAAACCATGCACCGGTGGCCCAGGAGATATTCCCTGAACTTCTCAGTCATGGCCCATTTTAATGCCAGAAACTCCAGCTTCATAGAGCTATAATTAGCCATGTTGCGCTCTGAAGGTCTAAGACCTCGACTGGCATATGCAACAGGCCTCACCGCATCCTCGGTTTCCTGTGACAACACTGCCCCAAGTGCACTATGACTGGCATCTATCTCTACAAGGAAAGGACGTGAAAAATCAGCATATGCCAACAGTGGTGCAGATGTTAATTTAGCTTTTAAAGCTTCAAAACTGTCCTCACACTCTGATGTCCAAGCAGATTGAAAAACCTGACCAGACCCCTTCCTGGACTTGGTGCCCACTTGCTGTGCAACTAGCTTATGGATAGGACCCGCTAGTCTAGCAAAACCCTCCACAAAGCGCCTGTAATAGCTTCCAAAGCCCAAGAACGAGCAAAGCTCTGAAACATGTGTGGGACGTGGCCATTTAGCCACTGCTTCAGTCTTAGCAGAGTCTGTAGCTACACCCTTGTCTGAAATATGGTGCCCCAAGTATTTAACCTGTCGCTTGAAGAAGGAACATTTTTCAAGTTTTACCTTCAGACCTTCTTTCTGAAGCCGAGCAAGGACGGCTTCCAGACGCTCAATGTGCTAGGAAACTGAACCTGAAAAACACAATGATGTCATCTAAATACAAAAGGAGGGACTGGCACTGCTGGTCCCCAAACATCCTATGCATAAGACGCTGGAAGGTACTTGGCGCATTACAAACTCCAAAGGGCATATGGTTCCACTCAAAGAGTCCTAATGGCGTACAAAAAGCAGTTTTAAATGTATCCTGTTATGACACAGGAACCTGATTGTACCCACTGGCTAAATCTAGAGTGGAAAACCACTGGGCCCCAGACAGATGGTCCAGGCTTTCCTCAATGCGAGGCAATGGGAAAACGTCTTTCCTCATCTTGCTATTAAGATAACGGTAATCCACACACATACGCAGGCTGCCATCTTTCTTCCTAACAAGAACGATGGGAGAGGCATAAGGGCTACTGCTCTCCCTTATTACCTGGTTCTGTAGGAGCTGGTTGATGTGTGACTTGACAGCCTCGTACTCTGAGGGAGGAATGCGTCTGTACCTCTGCCGGACCGGAACTTCATCCAACAGAGGAATGTCGTGGGAAACCAGATGAGTGCACCCCAAGTCATCTTCATGAGCTGAAAAGACAGGACTGTACTTCTGCAAAAGAGACTGAACCTGCTGTTGTTCAGTTTCTGTCAGTGCAGACAAATCAACAGATTCCATCATGTTCTGCTCTGAACAAGAAACAACCTGAGAAGAAACTGTAGCACAGGGCCTTACTTCTGTCACATCGTGCGGCAGGCTAACCACTTCGGTCCAACTCAACACACCCAGGTGAGTTTGGGGATAGAGTATAACATCAGTAGTGCCAAAATTTAGGACATGAACATAAGCAGTGCCGTGCACTACCTGAATGAGACATGGAGAAGCTAGTAAATCAGCTGGTAAGACGGACTCTGGAGGCTCAAATAATAAAACCTGACCGGCAAGTTGTTCAGTGCAGGTTGCAGCTACAAATTTCATAACTCCACCAGTTATCCTCACGGCTCGAGGGCCCTGGACCCTAACAGCACTAGTTAACGGTGCTGGGGACTTACTTGCTGCTTGATGACACAGCTGCAGAGCCTCCACAACTGAACCAGGACACTGCATTTCTGAAGGTAAGTCAAAAAAGAGCCACCATGTGTCCCAAAAAGTTCTTGGTAGATACGATTAATTATGTTTATTCCCAAAATGCCAGGAACATAAGAACCAACATTAGTGCGATCCTTCACAACCAGTATCCCACAATGTGGAAGCACTGTGTCACAAAGATTGACAACTCTCAATAACCAATATATGGGATGGAGAGACCATTGGCTGCCCGGCGCTGCAACCAATGACATGACTGAAGGCGATCATGCCCCAGTGATGCAAAATGTTTCTGAAAACAGCTCTCTGTAATGGTCGACACCATGGAACCTGTATCTACTAAGCAAGTAACAGAGACACCACCCATAACAACGTCAATGACTGGACAAGTTGCCAGCAATTGTGACGCGGCTACTGTCTGTGAGCCTGCTATTCCCCCACCTGAGTTGTGGCTCAGCAGCTCAGTGGGTGCTAGTTTTCCACCTGATTAACATTAGCTGGCCTTGCCACAGAATTAACCCTGGCATGAACCCGCTTACCATCACACTCTCTGGCAAAGTGACCAGGCTGTTGGCTCTTGTGGCAGACCACCAAACCCGGGCGAGGAGGCCGCACCTGTGGTACAGAAGTTTGCAAAGAAGCAATGCACTGGGTGAGCTGATTAATCTGTTCTTGTTGCCGCTTTAAAAGTTCCCTTAATTCACTAAACTCCAAGCGGGCAGCAGTAGGTGGAGTTAGCCAAGAGCTGCCATGCACCGCATACTGCAACCCATATGTGGATGGGAGAGAATGACTACGCACCCTTGTACCACGTGGAAACCCTTGCCTCTCCCACTGAATTGCCTCCCCACGCACCTCCAGCAAGGTGGCAGTGGGATGACCCCGAACATACTGTTTAAGTTCCCGGCGGAGAGCACTATCCAACACATGTTCCACAAACTGATCACACAGCAGAATATCAGCATTCAGCAACCCATCAGGAGCATTCTGCTTTACTGGTTGCATAAGGGCCATCAAAGCTAGGGAGAACTGCAACAGTGTTTCCTCTTCTTGCTGCTTCCTAGAAAAGAATGCATGCTGAAGGGTTATATATGACTCTGTGCAACCATAGACCAACCAAGATCTTGTTAAAATAGCCAAGATCTTAGCTGGATCATTCCTCTCTGCACTGGTGCGGTACTTTATTTCCTCCCTTGCTTCCCCCTCTAAATGATCAAAGAGGAAAAAAGCCTGATCTGCCGATGACAAATGGCGGGCCCGAATACATGATTGGGCCTCTTCAATCCACTCACTGATCCCAATGTCAGTCCTACCATCGAACATGAGACATCGTCGGTCCCTGGGCACAACCACCAATCGCTCAGCAAATACAGCGCCAGCAGGCATGGCACCACCAGCCGCAGCCAAGGAAGGGGCAGTGCCCAACGAACCCCCAGCCGTCCCATGCTGCTGATCCACTCCATCCACCGGCCGCTGCACCACCTCCTCCATGCCTGCAGGGGAAGACTACCAAAAAAAAACAAATCCTGAACCTACAGCTAGGTCTTCCTTTGGATAGCTTAAGAACAAGATGCACCAGAACACAGACTTACATACAATATTTTATATTAGGCAAATTTTTTCGAAAAACCCATGGCTTCAGGCCTACTACTTGGTCCCTGAAAAAAGGGAGCAGATGAAATAGACAGTTTCGATTCCAAAGAAAAATATAAATGAACAAAAAAAACATACCATGCAGAAAGAAAACAAGTTAGTAAATCAAAACAAAAGAAAGCAAACACATTAATAAATTCAATAATAAACAAACTGTAAAAAAAAAAACAAAACACTTCAAATGGTGGAACAAATGGTCGTTAGTCCAATTTCAAAGGCCTTTCTACAGGGCCAAAGGAGTCATGCCCGCCCATTCAGCTGGTCCAAGCAAGTAGTTTCATCCAGAGTGGCCCAAACAAACACCTGCAAAACAAGACAGCAGAGCGTCCAAAGTGCTGCCACGCCAAACAATCTGGTGCCTAAAACAGAACACTTATTTATTCTAGCTTCAGGTAAGGTAAATTAAAATGTAAATAACAGGTAGTTTACCCAGGAGTGGGTCACAGCTGACCAGGGAGGAAGCAGATCAACAGGCGAGCGCTAGATGGAAGCTGCCCGCCGCAACAACCCACAGCCGCAGCCGCTAACACCAGCAGAGCAACAATGCAGAAATGCACAGAAGGTGTAGAACCAGAAGCCAACCACAATCCCAGCCACAGATGGCACAAATGGCACTTACAACTTCAGATGAGTGGGTCGATGAACACCAGCCACTTGGGCAGCCGACGTAGTAGGGGAAACAACGCCACATGCACCTCACAGCGGCCTGCGCAGCTATAAAGCCCTCTAATCTCGCCCACCAATCAACAGTGCACCTCTTGCTGCACCTGGTACCGAGTGGGGAGGGTGGAACACCAGCCCACCACAGAAGCTATCTACGTTAAGAGAAAAATCAACCTTAAACAGAGGAGGGGGCCTTAGATTCCAGCTCTCAAAAACTTATAATACAGCTATAGGATTAATTCCGGCCAATCATCACCTCAACTCCCACCGTCATTCGGGTGATCAAAACATCATTCCTGCAAGCCAGGCCAATAACAACCCTTACGACTCCTCGTTACAAAGGCGTGGACCAGTTTCGGTTCAATCTGGTGGCTAAATGACTTTAACGGTTGCCCATTATTAAGGGGGTGGACCTTTTTTCTGTTGAATTTGCATGTTATCTAAGCCATTACAAGGCCTTTGTTGGGCAGTAGTATAAAGCTTGATGCTCCACATTACTCCAGACTTTTTGAATTGAGAAAGATTGCTGGATTGGAAGCGAATCGTCTTCTGACTATGGAAAAAAAGTCCAGTTGCTTTGCTTTTTACTTTTTTTGGAATGACCATGACCTGGATGACTAAGAATCTTCACCAGCATAAGCAACAGCATAAAATGGCCAGGGCTGCACTTAAAATATATGTTTTGAATTTGTTGATAATCATCGGCATCGATCAATATGATCTCTGTTTTATCGATATATATATATATATATATATATATATATATATATATATATATATATATATATATATATATATATACACCTCTCTGCAGCTTCTGTACTGTTACCCATCCATTATCCTATTGAGACGGTGTCTTTCCCACGGCTAAAACTTAACAGATCAAAACTTATCTAAAAGGAACAAATCATAAAAACCTAATAAAAATCAATACGGTTCACCTTGAACCTAAAAATAAAACAATTAAATGTGGTCTATTAAATATAAGGTCTCTCCCTCCAAAGACTTTGTTAGTTAATGAATTGATTTCTGATAAACAGATTGATTTATTTTGTCTTACAGAAACCTGGCTACAAGAGGACTACGTTAGTATAAATGAGTCAACTCCCTCCAATTATTCAAATTTTCACATTCCCAGATCTGTGGGAAGAGGAGGAGGAGTGGCAACCATCTTTCAGTCTGATCTATTAATTAGTCCCAGGCCAATTAATAACTACTGTTCTTTTGAACATTTAACATTCAGTTTCCCTCATCCAAACTGCAAAGCAATAAAACCTCTTCTGTTTGTTGTTTTGTATCGTCCACCAGGACTTTACTCTCAGTTTTTGGATCAGTTGTCAGACTTCTTATCTGATTTGGTGATAAACACTGACAAGGTTATTATAGTGGGTGATTTTAACATTCATGTTGACACAGAATGTGATAACCTTAGTGTAGCCTTTAAAACTATCCTAGATTCAATTGGTTTTGCTCAAAATGTGCATAAACCGACGCACTCTTGGCTCCATACTTTAGACCTTGTGCTGACATATGGCATTGATTGTGAAGAATTAACAGTATTTCTTCACATCCCTGTCCAATCTGATCATTTTTAATAACATTTGAGTTTAATCTAACTAAGTTCTCCACCCCCAAAAGAGGGTTCCATTAGAAGATCAGGAATGGAAAGGTGAGGTGCAGGTAGATCAAGAATCAAGAATCTTTTATTATCGTGTGTTACTGTCGTGAATTCTTTTATGGGGGAACATATTCCAGCTTAAGTACACACAATAAACAAGTAATAAATCAGATCTCTGCTCGTTGTCTAACAGTCTTTCTTTCTGTGCCTTACAAAGGGGTGGAGTGTGTGTGTGTGTGTGTGTGTGTGTGTGTGTGTGTGTGTGTGTAGATGGAGGGAATGGAAAGGCACAGAAGCCTGTGGTGGCTTCTGTGGAGCCACTAATGTGAGGGAGAGGAGCGCCTTGGGATTCCCCCAAAGGAGCTGGCCCAAGTGGCTGGGGAGAGGGACTTCTGGGCCTCCCTTCTGAAGTTGCTACCCCCACGACCCGACCCCGGATAAGCGGAAAAGGATGGATGGATGGATGGATGGATGGATGGATGGATGGACTGCTGGTGTACCCAATATTCAGCCGGACACAGAGTTACATTAATGGCGGGTGAGGCAGGCAAACAGAACCAGACTAGGGAGATGAATTTTGGCTGAAGGTGCAGGCAGGCAGGGATGATCAGGAGACGAGAAGATGCAGGTAGTGAAAGACCAGAACAGGCGAACCAGCAGAACGGGCAGAGCAAGCGGCTGGAACTCACGGAGAAAACAGGCAGAACTTGCAGACACAGGCACTTTTAACTGAAGAGTCCAGCTGGCTGAGCACACAGGAGCTGGTAATGGCAGGGCGCACCTGACGGGACGAGAGAAGAGAAGACAGATGTTCTGGCAGGGATGAGTTGACTGAGGCAGGTATATGTAGGCTGGTGAACAGGTGACCAGAGTTGAATGTAATTACTGGCAGCAGATGGAGTTGATATTGGCTGATTGACTGGGGCAGAGCTGATAGGATATTGGCTGGAGGCTGAGAGGTGAGTGTGTTGTTGTGTTAAAACTTTTACCGATTATGAATACTTTTGAAATAGCTTCTTTAAAAACTAACAGAGTAATGTTTTGTCAAATGTAATTTTTTTTAAAAGCACACCAAAAAAATCAAAGTAATATTTTTCAGTCACGGTGATCTTGAATTCTGTAAAATCAATTACCTTTCCTTCTTTTTTACAAATAAAAAAATAAGGTCCAACATGACACTATCAATCTAACTACTCAATAACTAACTTCTCTCTCTGTTATGAATGGTTTAACAGAACCCGATATTCAGCCGGACACAGAGCTGATGCTTAAAGGCATACTATGCAACATTTTTCAGTTAATTAATGTGTCCCATACCGTTTTGGATGATTAAATGAGTCATTTCAGGTCGAACAATGGTTTTCTCGACCGCCCTGGTGGTCTGTGGGGGAAATACCGCACTTGCAATTGCAAGAGCCCTCGGCCCGCACACACAGAAGTCTCGTGCAAGACTGCGAGAGTCGGTCTTGCTTTACGGCGAGAACTCCATGTGTTCGCCTAGCCAAGATAGCGCTGCGGGAAGCTTGATGTTCATACTTTGACTGTGTTAGTCATTGTTTGTACTGCCATTTTTTCCACTTTTCGTTGCGTTTGCCTGTCTGCTAAGCTCAAAACAACCCCGCCTGGCTTGACGGAGAAACCAGAACAGCTGAGCATATTTACGACAGTGAAGTTTTACTTTCGCCCTCTGGGGGGAGCCTCGCTGGAAAATCAACCCCGGTTGCATAGTATACCTTTAAAGGTTTTATTCATGGACAAGGCAGGCAAACAGAAAACCGAACTGAGTCCAGGATCAAACAGGCAGGTTACGCTGCAATAAGCAGACAAAGACAGAGGCAAGGTTTGAGGTGGGATGGCAGAGCTCCAGCAGCAGTTTTGACGGGACTGAACAAGCAGCAAGACAGTCCAGGTCCGGGTAACAGGCATGACTCCAAAAGCACCGGAGAGTCCTCCAGGCTCAGTTGCTTATGGACAGACAGGTACGGAAACAGAGAACAGAGCAAACAGGTCGCACAACAAAAACAGGCTTGCAGACTAAGATGCTGGAAAGCTCTTACCAACGGCTTGCGAGCAGAGAAAGAGTAGAGGCGTTCTGGCACTGGAGGCTGATCCACGCGAGGTTTATATGGAGATGACGACATATAAACACTGCATGCAATCAGTAGAGGCTGATTGCATGCAGTGTAGAGAGTGACCAGGTGTGTGGAGTAATAATCAGATGAGCTCCAGTGCCAGGAATGTTACACACACACACACACACACACACACACTCTCTCTCTCTCTCTCTCTCTCTCTCTCTCTCTCTCTCTCTCTCTCTCTCTCTCTCTCACACTCACACTCACCGCAAACGAGAGAGAGAGAGTGCAGGTGGTGGACATGAGAGTGGCGCGGACGTTTTAATGGTGTTTTTTTTCCATGTCTGGTTATTGGTTTCTATTGTTTCCTTGACTACTCTAAAATGCTCAAAATCAGGTAAGTTTTCTTTTTACTTTCAGTGAGGTTTAGCCAGGTGAACGGTAGATTTGTTAGTTTTTTTTTTCAGGAGGCATGGCGTCCTCCGCGACGCCTCCTCCGTCTATCAGGCAGGGAGTGCGGATAGTTCTGCCGGATGGTTCTGCAACTGTGGAGGAGGTGTTGTTGGCTGTTGGTGAGCAGGCAGGACACGATAAACTGTCTGTGCCCACCGCACAGTAGCGTTGTAGAAGTAACTGAACCGAGTCAACTAGAGAAACAGCAGATGTCTGAAACTACAGAGAGCTTAAATGAGCCACAGTCAGCAGGAACTGCTGAGGATAGAGCTAGCATTAGTGTGACGGGACAGGGTGAAGTCTGTAGTCAGATTTCACTTGAAGGAGATGAAATGGAATATGAGTCTGAGTCAGACACAGCATCTATTACTGAGGGTGTAAACCGAAGGGGTGATCTATACTCTCTAGAGGAAATAAATGAGTTTCTGGATGAAACTTTTAATAAATCAGTTAAAGTGAGTGATTACTTTGAGGACACAGATAAGTTTATCAAATCGGTCAGCAATTTAAAGAGACTGGTTAGTCGTGACCTCCTGGATGAAAAGAGACGTTACCGTCTCAACAAACATCTTGCAGTCCTGAGGAAAGCTCAGAGAGAAAAAGCTGGTAAGAAAGCCAGGAAATAGAAATAAATACATCATCACATAGTGGCCTCTTCTTTCTACTGCTTTCAGCCTGTATGTTCCTTCTCTTTTCTAAAATCTCTATGCAGAGCCTACAAATAGAATCTTTAAACATTAATGGAGGGAGGGACAAACATAAGAGAGCTTTAATTTCTGAGGTGGCATCTCAAAAAAACATTGTGTTATTTCTACAGGAAACACACACTATTGAAACAGATGACACAGATTGGGCCTTAGGGTGGAGTGGATTGTGTTTCCTGAGCCACGGCTCTAATCTGAGTGCAGGTGTAGCTATCCTGTTTTCAAAACACATTGTTCTTTCACATGTAGTAGTTTCTGATGTAGAGCAGGGTCAGATACAAATAGTACAAGCAACAATTAGAGAGACACCTTTTGTGTTTGTTAATGTATATGCTTACACCTCTGCTGGTAGCCATATTGACCTTTTTAATAAGCTTAATGACACATTAAAACAGTTTAGCGGTAGTTCAGTAGTAGTGGTAGGAGGAGACTGGAATTGTACCACAAATGATTCTGTTGATAGGAATGCAAGAGAGCCTAATTCACCATCAGCCTCTCTTTTATTAAAAATTATTCAAGAAAATTATTTTGTGGATGTTTGGAGGAAACTCCATCCAAAGTAGACAGTATACTTGGGTAAAAGTCACCGAGGGCAGGGTTAATGCAGCTAGACTGGACAGACTCTATGTCAACCAAACATACAACAATAGGCTGACTGGAGCCATGATATCGCCTGTTGGTTTTTCGGATCATCATTTAGTAACTGTTCATTTTTCTTTAATGGTGCATCCCCAAAGATCTTCTTATTGGCATTTTAACATCAAACTGATTTATGACAAAACTTTCTGTCAGTATTTCTCTGATTTTTGGGGTCAGTGGAGATGCAGAAAATCTAGTTTTGAAAACATAGGTCAATGGTGGGAGGTGGGGAAAGCACAAATTAGAATATTTTGTCAGCAGTACTCATCACACACAGAAGCAATAGAAAATGATCACCTCGAATTATTGGAGAAGGAGATTAATTTATTGGAAGACTGCATAATTAATGGACTGGATAAAAATAATGCTAATAATCCAACTTGGGAGACGAAGAGGAAATCTTTGAGCAGTTTTTTATATGAAAAAGCTAAAGGTGCTCTAATTAAATCAAGAATCTTGTCTATTAAAGAAATAGATGCGCCCATTCGTTTTTTTTCTTTTTAAGTTGGAAAGGAAGGTTAGGCAACAGAACCAGATGATGCATCTCAAGAACCCCAATGGAACGGTGACTGCTGACCCATCAGAGACGAGGAAGTTGGCCATAGACTTTTACAGCAGCCTGTTCAGTGCTGATGAGTGTGATTCTGACTGTGTGGAGGAGATCCTGGAGGGACTCCCTCGGTTAGAGGAAGCATTTTCAGCCTCACTGGAGTCCGTTATTCATTTTGATGAACTGTCTGCAGCAGTGAAACAGCTCAGCTGTGGTCGGTCTCCGGGCATCGATGGACTTCCTGCAGAGTTCTATAAGACTTTCTGGAATTTAATTGGAAAAGACTTAATGGAAGTTTTCCAAGGATGTCTGGACTCTGGGACACTACCAGTGAGCTAGGTGGGCAGTCCTGACATTGCTGCCAAAGAAAGGAGATCTGGGTCTCCTACAGAACTGGCGGCCTGTCTCACTATTGTGCACAGACTATAAAATTCTGGCAGAAGTCTTGTCAAATAGACTTAAAGAATATATGGACATGATTGTACACGCCAGCCAGACATACTGTGTTCCTGACAGGACAATAATGGATCATTTGTTTTTGCTTAGAGACATTATTGACTTATCTAAATTCCAGGAACTTGATATAGGTTTGTTATCTTTAGAAAACAAAGGCCTTTGATCGAGTTGATCATAATTATTTGTTCAAAACACTGAAAGCATTTGGGTTTGGTAAAACGTTTATTTCATGGATTGAGTTAATATATTCAGGAGCCACTGTACTGTTAAAGGTAGGAGGGGGACTTAGCAGACCAGTATCTGTTTAGAGAGGAATCAGGCAGAGATGTCCCCTATCTGGGATGTTATACGCTTTAGCTATTGTGCCTCTTTTGCATAAACTCAGGCAGAGTCTCTCAGGGTTAAACTTGGTAGACAGCACAAAAAATTTAGTCAGGTTGTCAGCATATGCTGATGATGTCACAGTTTTTATAACGTGTCAAAACGATATTAGGATTCTGGAACAAGGATAAAAATTGTATGAACAAGCTTCTTTGGCTAAAGTTAACTGGTCAACATGTGAGGGACTTCTCCTTGGAGGGTGGAATAATAAAGAGCAGCCAACCTTACCAGCCAGGCTGCAGTGGGGCACAGAGGGAATGAAGGTCTTAGGTGTGTTTCTGGGAAATGAAAATTTTCCGTCAAAGAACTGGGAGGGTTTAGTTGAAAAAATAAGCGCCCGATTGTCTAGATGGAAATAGGTCCTGCCCCAGTTGTCCTACAGGGGGAGGACTTTGGTCGTCAACAGTCTGGCTGCATCTATGCTCTGGCACCGTGCCACGGTTTTAGTTCCTCCAGACAAAGTCATTAAAGAAATACAGAAGAGACTGGTGGATTTCTTTTGGAATGGATATCATTGGATTAAATCAGCAGTGCTGTTTCTACCTGTGTCAGAAGGGGGTCAGGGATTGATTGACCTAAGGTGTCGCATAACTGCGTTTCGGCTTCAGACGGCACAACGTTTTCTCTACAGGACGAAGCAGCCCTGGACTGAAACAGCATTCTTGTGCTGCGTAGAGTGAAGAACCTGGCTTATGATAAGCACCTGTTTCTCTTGGAGCTGGACAGTGTGGATGTAACACGGACTTCCAATTTTTACCAGTCGGTTCTACATGACTGGAGAACAGTTTTAAAAAGTAAGAGAGATTTCTTTCAGTTATATGGGTCGGTGGAGGAAGAACCTTTGTTTCATAACCCGGTCATCCAGAGCAGGATTCTGGGCTCTGACAGTATTCAGAGGATCCTTACAGCGGCTAGGCTGACAAAGCTGGCAGGACTGAGGTCAGTGGGTCAGTGGAAGAGTGCTGCTAGACTCTGTCAAGACACTGGAAATAAATCTTTATGCCTCATGGATAAACTGGTGGAGGAGGTGGTGAACAGACTTCCTGGTTCTTTCAGGAGAGCGTTAGAGACAGAAGACCATACAGAAGGATTTCCTGAGCTGTCCATTTGTGCTGCAGTAGAGGAGCAGGAGGAAGCAGATGGGCTTCCGTTATCCTTCAGAACACCTGAGTTGGGGAACTTCTCTGAAGTCAGTGGAAGAGTGCTGCTAGACTCTGTCAAGACACTGGAAATAAATCTTTACGCCTCATGGATAAACTGGTGGAGGAGGTGGTGAACGGACTTCCTGGTTCTTTCAGGAGAGCGTTTGAGACAGAAGACCATACAGAAGGATTTCCTGAGCTGTCCATTTGTGCTGCAGTAGAGGAGCAGGAGGAAGCAGATGGGCTTCTGTTATCCTTCAGAACACCTGAGTTGGGGAACTTCTCTGAAGTCAGTGGAAGAGTGCTGCTAGACTCTGTCAAGACACTGGAAATAAATCTTTACGCCTCATGGATAAACTGGTGGAGGAGGTGGTGAACGGACTTCCTGGTTCTTTCAGGAGAGCGTTTGAGACAGAAGACCATACAGAAGGATTTCCTGAGCTGTCCATTTGTGCTGCAGTAGAGGAGCAGGAGGAAGCAGATGGGCTTCTGTTATCCTTCAGAACACCTGAGTTGGGGAACTTCTCTGAAGCATCAAAAAAGAGTTTGTATGCTGTGTCTGTGAAGGTCCTGAACAGAGCGATGTTGGCCGGGGTCAGAGAGTCAAGGTGGGTTGATGTGTTGGCACCAGGTTCATCTCCCAGGGGCAGCTGGAGGTCCCTGTACAAAGCTCCCATAGAGAAACGCAGTGCGGATCTCCAGTGGAGAGTGGTGCACGGGGCCGTGGCCACGAACAGACATGTGGCACGTATTGATCACAGATCAGGGAGTCAGTGTGCTTTTTGTCAGGCTGAGGAAACGCTACAGCATCTCTGGCTCGGATGTCCCAGACTGGTTCCTCTCTTCTCATTGTTAAAGCAGTGGGTGGGAGGATTAGGACTCGGATTTAATAATTAACTGTTTATTTTTGGTCCCAAATACTCAATAGCACAACAGAGTAATATTTGTCTGGTTAATTTTTTGTTTGGTCAGGCAAAGATGAGCATTTGGCTCAGCAGGAGAAATAAAATGAAGGGGACAGGTTCTGTAGATGTTGACCTGATGTTCAGAAGACTGGTGGCTGTACGTCTTAGGACAGAGTTTGCCTATTATAAGATGGTGTCAGACTTGAAAGAGTTTATTTGTATATGGGGAGGTAGAGATATTTTATGTTGTGTAACTGATGAATTGCTTACTCTCAGTTTTTGAGGGTTTATTTTATAATTTTTTGGGGTTTTAGACTGTAAGTATGTTGGTGTATGAGTGTATGTATATGATTTACTTGTGAGTTTGTATTGTAATGAAACATTGGACCAATAAATGGAGTTCATGGTCTCTCTCTCTCTCTCTCTCTCTCTCTCTCTCTCTCTCTCTCTCTCTCTCTCTCTCTCTCTCTCTCTCTCTCTCTCTCTCTCTATATATATATATATATATATATATATATATATATATATATATATATATCCCAATATAGAGGAAATAGATAAACATAAACAAGAGCAGGTTTTAGTTATTTCTAAACAAGTAACTACATAAAGAGCTGTCTTTACCAGTCAATCAGCAGCATGGTATTAAGTGTATTTAGGCTGTTCAATGGGTATTTAATGTGAAAATGAGTTGTGTTTGCTATAATCTCAGAAGATTTTTATCTTACTTTGAACTGGTTGAGGGGGTTTCTTTGAAAAACGCTGCCCTTGTGACCAAGTCATGTGCTTCCTTTTACAACCCCTAAACAAATTGAATTTCACGTTTCAAATAATCTTCTTAGTACTAGAACTCATGTGAATATATGGGAAGAGTTGAAGCTTTGTTCTTTATAAAGTATAGAAATCATACTGCTAGACCGATAGACTTGTACATCCCCTGAACCCCCAGAGTCAGCAAGCTATAACTGATAATCGTGTGAGATGTATCAACTAAATTTGCAACCCAAACAGGGAATTGTCTCTCTGCTGGAACAACAGAATACAAAGGAAAAACAAAGGATAAAAAAGTATGTTAGTGGTGAAACATATACAATAGAATCTATTTTGTAGAACATTTAGAAATTACACAAAATAAAGATACATAACACAATAGCGTGAATAAGGCAAGTTCTCTAAATTGCAGACATTAGTGTATCAGTTAGTTCAGTGGAAGATGTCAAAATAAGGCTAAAGGCTAAAACCTGTTTTTGTGGTAGTTGTTTACGTGCCTCCACTCATGAATCTGACTAAAGTCTCCAACTATGTGAAAGGGATTTATACATATGTGACTAATATCAGAACAAGTGATTAGTATGTGATTTATTTTAGTGTTTTCTGCTAAACTCATTCAAGCTCATTTGCAGGCCTACAGAAAAAAATGTGGTGGTTGATTAACTTTGCCCAAGTCCTTTGGAATAAAAAAATACAAAAAAAATGTTCACAAATTTTATCTAATATCAAATTTATAATTGAAGTCTTTGTATATGAACACTGTTTGATTAAATAGGAATTTTCATATGGTCTGGTGTCCTGAAAAGAATTCTGTAAGAAGTGGATTGTCCAAGCATGAATTAGTGATACACTACATTCAAAATGAAAATGTAATATTGGAATAATTTATGGACAAAAGAATTCCAGGCAGATAGAAACACACAAAGCAAACATGAACAAAACCCCATCTCTTTAAGAGCCTCCCTCTGGCTGTCATCACACACACACACACACACACACACACACACACACACACACACACACACACACACACACACACACACACACACACACACACACACACACACACACTCCACCCCTTTGTAAGGCACAGACAGAGAGAGTGTTAGACAGCTAGAAGAGATCTGATTAGTAGAGCACCCTGATCCTGTCAACATGAGGTTTGAAGAGATACTAGATGACATTGGTGGATTTTCCAAATTTCAATTTTTGCTTTTGTCCATCCTGTGTCTGCCCCGTGCCATACTTCCCCTCCACTTTCTCCTGCACAACTTCATTTCTGCCACCCCTCCTCACCATTGCTCTCTCAGGATACTGGATAGCAGGAATGAAAGTGTGTGGTCCTCTGGCCCTGAGACACTGGCGTCTTGGCTTCCTTACCAGGATGACGGCTCTTTCAGCTCTTGCAGGGTTTACAGTAACCCACAAACCCGCAACCTCAGTCAAGACAACAGGACTGTAATTTGTCCGGATGGGTGGACCTACGACAAATCACAGTTTAGCTCCACTACTTCCTCTGAGGTAAAATTAGACTGAATTAAGCTTTACAAAAATAATATTCATAAAAAAGGCACTCAGATATGTTTTGGGAGTGTGGGTAAAAATGTTATGCTAACAGTGAATACAGGTATCTAATCAATAAGTTTCTAATAATTGTTGGTTACTTTACATGACTGCCAAAGGGAAAGAATGGCTTTCAGGTGAAATAACCCAATTAGTTAATTAATTTATTGCAATACAATGTTTTTAAATTGCATTCAAATGGAATAAGGTACATGTAATATTTGGATACTTTTGAGATAATTTAAGATCATTTTTTTGCATCTCTGTAGTTGTCTTTGATGTAATTGTATTCTAATCTCTGTTATTACTTTATTGTTTTATAACCATTTACCTTTCTTTAGCTTAATTCTGACCATGTGACTATTTATGTTCTTGGGTCTCAGGTAAACAGACCGAAAAGGTTAATTGAAGCATTGGGTTAGGGTTAGGCTGAAATGAAGTTAAAAATCAGTCATTAAAATTAAATTCCACCATAAAGACAATCACATTCTCATCATGCGAGTATAAATGTGTGAAAATAAAAGTTGTATTTAAATGTTAATGATTAGAAACTGAAAAGGTGACACATTTTAATAAAACGTCTATTTCTTGACAGTGGGATCTGGTATGTAATGACAAGCAACTGAATCAAGCACTTGTCACCTACTTCTTTCTTGGGGTCATGTTTGGAGCCATTATTTTTGGACAGCTTTCAGACAAGTAAGTTCTAGAGAATTTTATCCAAAACACTTTGGCAATCATAACTTTGAAAGTAAATTACAGTTTGAGTACTTTCCTCACAGACTGCAAAAAGAGAACTAAAAGTAATATTTTCTTGAAAGTGTATTTATCCTTGATTTGAGCAGGTAAAAAGGATTATCTGCCAATAGAATGAGTATTTTGACCCCAAATATTTTATAATTATTACACTTGAAATAAGATAGTGGAGATGAGTTGTTCCTATTTTAAGTGCAAAAAATCTTGTGCTGATGACTGTTGGTAACCATCTGATGACACACACACATCCTGGCTGATAGCTAGTCATGGCAGATGACCTAAAGGAGAAGCATTTTTAATGTAAACAATCACTGAACATGTAATCCGTGCTAAAACGTTCCATCTTATGAACACTGAGAACTAGTACGTGTACAACTGACTAAATAATAGAGAACTGGTAAAAGCAGTCGAAGTATAAGATTTTACTCATTGTTGCAGCCATCCTAAATGCAGAAGTTCGGGTATGGTCATATTGTTGCGGAAGGTAGAATGCCCGCCCTCGGCGTACAAATGAAATATAGCAAAAACCTTGCTTGACATGCTTTAGACATGCTTAATGTGAACGTTTCACTTCAATGGTGGGAAAGTTGCTCCATGTTGTAAAGATGGCTTTAAAAAGATAATCTACATTTATTGTTTTTTTCTAGTTCAGCTAATTTCATATTGTTCAGTTTTTCTTGTCCAGATTTCTCTAAGTTATATAAACTAAAAATTGAGCAGATAATACATATTTAAGATTAAATACATCAAGAATTAAAGACTCATATACAGAAATAAATGTTATTTAAACATATTACAAAATGGGAAACAGTTGAGTTAAAAAAAACAACCAGCAAAAAGAGTCCTATACAAAATTAGATAACAGTTTCTAAAAGAAAAGTCCTCTAAAAAGAAATCTCTAAAGTCCTCTAAAGAGAAATCAGAATGCTTTTAGAAATACTACAAAAAGTTATATGTGCAGTGAAGGACTAAGACCTAGGGTCTCATTTATAAAACTTTGCGTAGAATCTATACTAAATGTGTATGTATGCCAAGAAGAAAAGCATAAGGTTCAGCCGTGTACACGCCCAGATTTAACCATAAATTGTCAACGCAAAGCACCTTGTAATGATTACTGCTGGTTAACCCAATATTCAGCCAAACACAGAATTACGTTTTAAAAGGTTTTGTTATGAACTGAACAGGTGGATTCAGTATTCAGGCCAACAAGCAGGAAGTATGTTTAAAAGACGGTTTATTGATAACAGACTGAGTCAGGACCGGGATGACGGGAGGGCTGAGATCAGAACAATGATCAAGGCAAGATGATTAACTGTCCAAAAATCAAAAACCAGGAATTAGAAAGTGCAGTAAAGTCCAGGAACAGGATTTGAGTGCAGAGTCAGGAAACAGAATCAGGTATGGCACACAGACAGGCTAACAGGCTCAAACTGATCAGGCACTGAACAAAGGAGTGAAGCAGGTATAAATAGGGGAGTGAGCAGGTGAACAGAGTAGAAATTAATTACAGGAAAACAGGTGGAACTAATCAAAGAAAGGGAAGTGACTGACAGAGAACCAAACTAATAGGTTGGTGACTGGAGACTGACAGGTGAACAGATCTGACTGGCTGGTGACTGCTGACAGGGGAGTTACAACAAACTGATTGGGTGGAGACAGAGAAGTGAGCTGGCAGATTGCTGGCAGGTAAACAGAGCTCAACTAAATGCTTGCTGAACACTGACTGATAACCTAGTATAATAAAGAAAAGTGCAAAACTAAACTAATACAAACCCCAAACCGTGACAGGTTTATTGAAAGGATGAATGGTGGCAGGTGAGGCAAGCAAGCAGAACCTGACTTGACCAGACGCAGGCAAAACCAAGACTTGGACAGATGCATAATGGCTGATAGTGCAGGCACGCAAGGATGAGCAGGTGATGTGGACCGAGAAACCACCAGAATGGGCAGTGTAAGCGACTGGAAATCACAGGGAAACAGACAAACATGTGCAGCATACAGGCACAGGAAAATTTTATCGGAAGAGTCCAGCTGGCTGAGCACACAGGAACTGATAGAGGCAGGGCACATCACACTAGCCGAGACAAGATGAGATGAGACATTCTAGTCAACAGGTGGAACTGATCTAGAGCAGAGTGGTGGCTGAAGGGAGACTGAGCTGATTGAATGATGGCTTAGAGGTGAAGGCTGATCCAAGCAAAGTCCAGAAAGGTCCAAAATAAACAAACAAAAACCTCTTTACTCTCTCTCTTTACTACACCTTTGCAACTTTACTTGTGGGATTGAGCCCTAAGCATATCAAACGTTATTCAAAGTAACTATAGTAGTTTTAGCATTATTCTTTATTAGTTCATATTTGACCTGTATACAGGTTTCTACCTGTTCAACTAGTAATGCCAACATTGGTATTGTGTGGAACGTAGTAATGGTCCACCTTTATGATTACATCTAACATTTCAAAGGATTTTCACAAGAAATTGAAGCTCACAGTATAAAGAAAAAAGTTTCAAGAATAATCCAACAAAAGCAAACTCCTCTTCAGAAATATATATTTATTTTAGTATCAAACAAAAATTCAACAAGGTATTACAACTATCCCACAAAATATGGAAACTTATACATGTACTGGCATGATTTGCGGAGAAGGTATTACAACTATCCCACAAAATATGGAAACTTATACATGTACTGTCATGATTTGCGGAGAAGGACCAAAGCGGCAACCAGACGACGGCAGGCGCATATGAAAATGATAATATTTAATGGAGGTCACTCACTAAATACACAAGAGAACCAAAACAGGGCATGAAAAAGGAGCACAGGAACAGGGTCACAGAAACAGGTTCATGGAAAGAGGTGAAAACAGGAGGACGCAACAACGGGGAACAAGCAATCAACTAATTAGCTTAGACCCCAACCACCCCCTCTCCCAAGGGTAGATTCCAGACGCCCCCAGACTCGGATGGAAGGAAAGAGTAGATACAAAAGTAGAGTTCTGGCAGATGACTTGGGGGTAGCCCAGAGTCCTACCAGGTGTTCCAGAGGCTGGTGGTGGAGGAGCCTTGGAGGCTGGTGGCGGAGGACACTGGGAACCTCCTCTGAAAAACTCTGGAGACCTCCTCTGAAGCACACTGGAGCTCATTGGGAACTTCCTCTGGAGGCTGGAGACCCTTGAGGACCTCCAAGAGAACTCCAATAGTGAACCCCCCGAAGATGCCTTGGACCTGTCATACTGGGGTCCACTGGGGCCAAGACAGGATTCCGACCACTCGAAAGAACTCATAGACCTTTGGAGATCTCGTCACTGCAGTTAGGTATCTTGTAGCCGGCTTCGGCACAGTCAGGCGTCTCCGAGCCTGCGTAGGCACAGTCGGGCTGCTTTGAGCAGCGGGAGCAGCAGGAAGCAGGAGGGGAGTAGGCGTCGGTGGCTGACCCCGCGAAGAGCGTGCGGGGTGTCAGCCCTGGTTGGCGAAGAGTCTTTTCCCCCTTGCCGCCTGCTTCGCCGGTACCTTTTGACCTGCCGTGCTGGGGAAGGGCCATAGCATTTGGGACCGGTACTGGGAAGAGGGATGGCTAACCTTGAGCCCCACAACGACAATCGCCGCTCTTCCACCTCATCTGCCCGGCGCATGTTCTTCTCCGGCTGCCAATGGAAGTATTCAAACAATGTGATTACTTCCACGCATCTTGTCTGGTCCTTCTTGTGGTTGCGTTGTTCTGTCAAGATGTGCAGAGAAGGAACAAAATGGTAACCAGACCACTGAATACACAAGGGAACCAAAACAGGGCACGAAAACAGGATCCCAGGAACAGGGTCACAGAAACAGGCGAAAACAGGACGATGCAACAACAGGGGAACAAACACATGGAACTTAAATACAGTGTGGAATGAACTGAAAACATGTTTAACACAGGTAAGTCAGATCCATTAATTAGCTCAACTTTCAAGGATCCTGACATGTACAGCACTTTAAAGTTATAGATGTAACAGTAGGTCTATAAATAAAATGTTTTAACTACCCATTCATCACTTTATCTACTGTATGTTATCTGGCTGCGAAAAACTAAAGTGCAGTTTCTATGAACCACACTAAAACATTTGCGCACAAAAAAGCAACACTTCTCTGAACAAAATAACCAAATGTACTTATTTCAGTGAAACTAGATCTGACAAACTCCTGCCAGATCATGTTTATGTCCAGCTTCACTTTATGGACATTACTCAAACGAACAAACAAACTCTGAAACATGGATCTGGGGCCTGTTTTTCGTACGTCGCTAACTCAGTTAGCTGGATTTGATTGTTGACGATTTGGTATGATCTTGGATCGTTTGGTTCTTCGAAACTCATCTTGGACTTGCTGTCACAGCAACATGTGCGGCACCTTAAGCCTGCTCGAGAGCAAGTTTATTTCATGTAAAAAGGATTAGATCTTGGTGGCTGTTATAAACAGACAAACACGTCATTTAACAGTGGCTTTTAAAGAGGAAAAAGTGGTGTTAGAGCCATTAGTAAAAAACATTTAAATTATTTGTATGATGGTTTGCTTTTTATTTTTATCATAGTCGGTAAGAAGATTTGTTCAGGCCATTTTATTGTGAAGTTTAGTTTTACTTTGAAAGGCTTGCATCCTGTTGAGCCGTATATTGTATTAGAAAAAACTATGGATGGATTATCTAGACACCGAGCAATACAGTTTTACCGTGTAAACTGTGTATGACTTGGAAAAGGAAGAACTTCATTTTTTTGTAGATAAAGATTTTTTTTTGTTAAAATTCCCAGTTTGCATGTGTCCTTTACTTGCAGTGTCTAAGGAATGACACCGACATTTGGATCTCTTGACATAACAAGTGCCTTTTTAAAATAAAGTATAACCATTTTGTAGAATATTCTTGTATTTCACTTTTACTTGTCCCCATGTTCTAGTGGGTCCCATGGAGGCTCTGATATAAAAGAACAAAGTAAATATGAAATTATTAAAATGCAAAAATTCATACTGTAGAAAGTGATAGAAACATCTACCATGGACAGTATTTACGCATTAATTTGTATGCTGCTTTTTGCCAGCCCTCTCCTGGCTTTAACAGATTTTGAGGTATTCCCTGTTGTTTTAATTAATGACCCAAATTCGGCATAACCTTCTATTAAAAGCTCTTGTTCTGCTTAGGAGAAACACTGTGGGCGTTCTTTGGCAATGCTGAACAGCCAATAGCAGCGTTGCTGATCATTGTTTCTACTATCGATACATTTCCCCTTTTAAACAAACGTATGAACGCGCAGTTGTCTCAGATAACTCAATCCAGCCATACTAATCATAAACAACAGGTGTGTTCGAAGAACCCAATTAGTCGGATCATGATTAGCCGGATGAAATCATCTTGGATGTGTCATTTGATCTCGGATGTTTTAAGCAACGTACGAAGAACGGGCCCCTGGTAAGCTGGTCTCTCAATGCTATTGATCAAATTTTTTCGATGGGGAGGCAATGAAAGGGGGACCCGTCCGGCCCCAATTTTGACTCATTTCGTGGGATACACCCTATATTCTTGGATGGAAAATGGTGTGTCTTTCGACATTGTTATTCCTGGACATTTGAAACGTTTGCATGTTTGGATTCAGGATACTTGGATTTCTACTTATTGGATTTGGTGGATTTTTTATGTATCAGCAAATACAGCGGATGTCGGTAGCCATTTGGCCATGATCAGGCTGCCGGCTGCATATGACGCGCTCACTAAGGTGGTGAATGAACAGTTCTGGAAGGTGGAGGAGCAGAGCCGAAAAGCTGGATGTGCTGGTACGCAGACTGGCTTCGGTGGTTGAACTCAAGGGGAGATGGGATAAAATCTGGAAGTGTAACACAGAAAAGCCCAAAAATTTGGAATATTGGATTTCGCCATTTGGAGCCAGCAAAATACTTTCACTGACAGGAAAGTCAGTGCAGCTTGTCTCATAACAAATAACATATTTGGTCTAAGCCTTGCCTATATCTACTCCTGGACTGTTATTAGGAACGAGCTCAGAACTCTACCCTGCTATCCGCTCCCCCGCTGACATCTGCGGATGCTTTCTGAACTGTTGGCTGGCTGATAACATCAAGGACAATGGCCTCTAGAGAGCATTCACGGAAATATAAACACTGTCACCCAAACAGACACACATAACTGATGCTCATAAAAACTGATGAACTTACACGCGACTAGTCTTAAATGTTCACCTTCTGCTATATGTGTCTCATCTTATTTGTGCTTTTCGTGCAAGAGGTTTTTGATATCTCAAACTGTATCCTGTAATAGGATAAAGTATGAGTTGTGTTTTTTCCCTCCCACCTTCCTTTTCTGTGGCCTCTATTTTTCTACAGAGTAATGGCAGCGCCCTGTGGGCACCGTGTAAGGTGGTGTCCTTGGCAGCAAGGCCTCAGTAAATTGTCTCCCCCTGAAATGTTTGTGATGTTTGTTTGTGATGACAGTTGTACTGAAACAGCAATTTCCCTCTGGGATTATTAAAGTATTTCTGATTCTGATTCTCATAGTCATAGTCACCCACAGCCAAGTCAGTAACCGATGCAGAGACGTTCTCTCTCTCTTTGGAGACGGTCGCTTTTTTCTCTCTGCTCCGGCTCTACCCCCCTCCTGTAGCTGCTGTGTTTTTGTCATTTTGAGCACTTTCTTCATATCACCCGAATGCTGAAAACTATGGATCTGGTAAGCTGGTCTCAATAGCTCTCAATGCTATTGATCAAATGTTTGCGACGGGTAGGCAGGGAAGAGGAGACCCGTCCTGTCCTGACGGCACACATTTCGTGGGATACACCCTAGATTCTTGGAGGAAATGGAAAATGGTGTGTTTTTCTATTTTGTCAGTCGAGGACGTGGAAAACATGTAGATGTTTTGATTCATGATACTTGGATTTCTGCTGATTGTTTTTGGTGGATTTTTGATGTATCGGCAAATTCAGCGGATGTCAGTAGCAATTATGGCCTTGATCAGGCTATCGGTTGCATATGACGTGATCACCAAGGTGGTGAATGAACAGACCCGTAAGTTGGAGGAGCAGAGCTGCAAGCTGGATGTGCTAGAACGCTTCGGTGGTTGAACTCAAAGGGGAGATGGGATAAAATCTGGATGTGAAACGTGGAAAAAAGCCCAACAAATTTGGAATATTGGATTCGCCCCGTGGAGCCAGCAATGAACAGGACTTAAAGCTGATGAAAAAGATGGTGCAGCTTGTTCTCATAACAAATTTTGTATTTGGAATTTGCCTCCCCTATCAAAAAAACTCCCCTGGATGTTATGGTGAGAAAGCTCAGAACTACCCCCTGCTCCCTCCTCCCCCGCGGACATCTCTGGATGCTTTCTGAACTGTGGGCCGGTTGATAACATCAAGGACAATAGCCCTCTGGAGAGCGTTCATGGAAATATAACACCTTTCACCCATACACCCATACACACACACACACACACACACACACACACACACACACACACACACACACACACACACACACACACATACACATAACTGATGCCCACAACAACATACAAACTTCATGCGACTAGTCTCCAAGGTTAACACCCTGCATAAATATTATCTCATCATATGTGCTTTTCTTGTGCAAGGTTTTTTGATATCTTAAACTGTATCTTGGAATAGGATAAAGTGTGAAATGTGTATTTTTCCCCATCTCCCTCCCCAAATGTGGCTCCTGTCTTTCCACAGAGTTAAAAGGCAGCACCCTATGGTAACCGTGTCAGTCGGGGTCCTCTGCAGCAAAGCCTCAGTCAATCGTTCCCCCGAAATGTTTGTGATGTATGTGATTGATGGTTGTACTGGAACTGTAATTTCCCTCTGGGATTATTAAAGTATTTCTGATTCTGAGAGCACTGAAACTCCTCTCAGGTTGACATGAAGACACAGGCACCACCATCAATCCAGATGAGAACTTCAACCTGATCGAACAAGCCCTGCTCCTCCACTGGAAGTCCCCTGAGAACCTTTTAGGAATTGACCACACCTGTTACGGTTCACCGTTTTAAGTTATTTAATGTGTAATGAATAACTAATGTGTAATAAATAACTCCCAGTCTGTTCGGTATTATCCGGCAAATATCCAGATGTTAACAAACTCTTCAGAAGACACAACCCCCGGAAAGCTGCTGGACCAGACTCTGTCTCTCCATCCACCTTAAAGCACTGTGCTGATCAGCTGTTGCCAGTGTTCACAGACGTTTTTAACACCTTACTGGTGACATGTCACGTGCCAACCTGCTTCAAATCCTCCACTATTATCCCTGTTCCCAAGAAGCCAAGGTCCACAGGACTTAATGACTTTAGACCCGTCACCCTGACCTCTGTGGTTATGAAGTCCTGTGTGCGCCTTGTGCTTTCACATCTGAAAGAAATCACTGACCCCCTCCTGCACCCCCTACAGTTTGCCTACAGAGTCAACAGGTCGGCAGACGATGCTGTCAACCTGGCCCTTCACTACATCCTCCAGCACCTGGACTCCACAGGTACCTATGCCAGGATCCTGTTTGTGGATTTCAGCTCTAGCTTCAACACAATCATCCCAGCTCTGCTTCAGGAGAAGCTCTCCCAGCTGAGTGTGCCTGACTCCACCTGTAGGTGGATCACAGACTTAATGTTGGACAGGAAGCAGCACGTGAAGCTGGGAAAACATGTCTCCGACTCAGAGCTCATCAGCACTGGTTCCTCCCAGGGCTGTGTTCTTTCTCCTCTACTCTTCCCTGTACACCAACAGCTGCACCTCCAGTCATCAGTTAAGCTTCTGAAGTTTGCGGACGACACCACTATCATCGGACTTATCTCTGATGGTGACGAGTCCGCCTACAGGTGGGAGGCTGACCATCTGGCGACCTTGTGCAGGGAGAACAACCTGGAGCTCAATGCTCTAAAAACACTGGAGATGGTTATGGACTCAGGCCCAGCTACCCCATCACCCTCTGTGACACCACAATTGACACTGTGGAGTCTCTCCGCTTCCTGGGAACTACCATCCTCCTCTTCTGCAGAGTGGAAGATCCGACTGGTGCCCCTGGGGCCTCGGGTCCCTGGGACCCATACCCGGTTCCACTTCAGCGTAGCTGGCTACTGGCGGGGCCCATGGGCTTGTCCCTGTGGCTCCTGGGGTCTTCGGCATTGCAGTGGCTGGGGGATTGTCCTTGGGGCCGTCTCTCCTCTTCCCTTAGGTGGGGAGGTGGGCAGATTTCCTGTGTTGGCCCCTCTTGGGCGCCTTTACTTTGGGGGTCCCTTTGGGCATCTGGGCTTTTGGGTCCCCCAGCGCCTGCGTTGGTGCTCTGGGGGGTTGGCTCTTCACGATCACTATTGAGCATTTTTTCTTTTGGATAAACTTTACATACACAAGTGCACTCTCACAAACAACTACAGGTGCTGGGTTCCAGGTATTTAGAGATTCACTTCCATACAGAAAGCCCATCTTTTTATCTTCAGCTACCACATTATACATGTCGGATTAAATAATACTACATATACTTCAGCAATGGTATCAAGGTGTTACTTTATTGTATCTGTAATACTTTATCCGTTGGTTGTGCTGTTCTTTTTACATCTCTCTTTGCAGGTGATGTAGCAGACTGAAGATGTTTTGTCATTCTCTCCATTTTATCTGCTCTTTCTTTCACATTTTCTCCTTTTTTCCTGTTTTTGTTTTCCTCTTCTACTTTCTCATTGTAGTGTCCATATAATATGAAATACTCCCTGGATGAATTATGACTTCTCCACTTGTGAAATTAAAATCGGTTGGGCTCTTTTTGGCATTAAGACAACAATTCTTATTGCCACATTGCCAGACAGGATACTGTTGGGGAAAAAAAAGAAACAAGGAAGTAGCAAAAAGCTATTAGAATCTCCAGGTGAAACAATAAAGTATGTTCCAAGATGTGGTGGAAAAAACAAAACAAAAAAAATTATGATTCCAAGAAGGAAAAGACTGGAATGTCGATGGGAATACAGTATGAACGTTGGTGTTCTGTTATGAGATGCTTAAAGTTGCTGTTAGATTGGTTTATTAAGTACATACTGGTTGTTCTAATTTTTATTTTTTAATTAAGCAAACCGGCATTATGAAATAACTGTGATACTGTTGCTAGATGGCGCCATGTCTGTTTTTATCTGCTAATTTCGCTCAGTGCTGGGCCTATCTTTATCCACAAAATGGATTACCAAAACATTATGAGGATGGGGGCTTGGTGAATATAACCTTATATTATATAAAAAAGACCAAAACCTGTTTGATCATGATTCATTCTGATCAAACAGGTTTTGGGCTTTTTTAAGCATATAATGTGGCTATATTCAATTCAATTTATTTAGCATCAATTCATTACACGTGTCATCTCAAGGCACTTTACAAAGTCAAATTTAATCAAATCATACACATTGGTCAAAAAGTTTCTTATCTAAGGAAACCCAGTAGATTGCACGAGTATTGACAAGCAGCATTCACTCATGCAAGAGCATAGAGCCACAGTGGACATTCGTCTGCATTGTCGATGGTTTTGCGGCAATCCCTCATACTGAGCATGCATGAAGAAAACTCCACTTTAACATGGAGGAAAACCTTCAGCAGAACCAGGCTCAGTGTGAATGCCTCACCTGACTGGGGGTCAGAGAAGACAGACCAGAGACACAAAAAGCACAAAAAGCACAGAAGCACACGTTGGTCCAAGAATCTTTAATATGATATAAGCCAGGGTTTCCCAAAGTGTGGTGCGCCCCTGGGGGTGCGCGAGGTGGCACTAAGGGGTGCGCGAGGCGAAAACTGTAATGGCGTCTGACCGTGTTTTTTTTCCCCTTACAATAAAGATGTGTAAATAAGCATTTCTTTTGTAAAGCTCAAAAAACTTTAAATGTAATCAATAAATAAAAATGTATTGTAATGATCCTTATTAGACTTTATTGCTAAATGCTGTTGCACACTTACTGTTTGTTTAAATCAGATTGCTTTGGAGTCATACCGGAAGAAATGTGTGGCTTCCGGGGAGAGGAGTCGTGATTCGGGGGACCAGCTCCTCCAGCGGAATCTCAAGGCGTTCCCAGGCCAGCCGAGAAACATAGTGGCCGTTTCTCAATTCACGAGAACGCGAGTCCGTACTCGCGTTCTCGTCAAGTCTGTTCTCGGTAAGAACACAGGAAGATCGGACTTGACGAGAACGCGAGCACGCAGCACGTATTGTGTATTGGAACAGAAGTATACTCGTGACGTCATCACACCCACAGCGCTTAAGCATTCCTTTAACGTTCAAAACTATTTATACACTACACCATCATATCTTATTGAAAACGTTTTTTATTTAAATTAATTTCTGAGTATAAGTATAAAAAATATCTAAAATAATTACAGAACTGTGGGTATAAAACCAGCAATAGCGTGAATTTCTTTGTGGGGAGTTGTAATTGTTGTAGTTGCAGAGGCGATTGAATCTTCTTTAAAAATCAGCACTTTGTAGAAGCAAAATGAGCGATACGAGCAATATTGCTTTTGCTTCGGTCGTTGGTCAGCTTTACCAGCAGGCTGAAGAGGAGGTGATGCAGTTGAGGAGGAAAATCCGAGCAAGGAGAGGATTGATGCAGCAGAGGAGGCTCAGAAGGCAGGCTTTGCTCCCCCATCTATTGCCAAGTGGTAGGCATTTTAAGATTGACAGCCTATTTCCTACTTTTATCTTAAAAAAAAAACATTGATGATGATATTAAAAACGTGATCAGGTTGAAATTGTGACTATTTTTCCTATATTAATAAAAATGAAGACCCAGTTTTAACATTAATAACAGTAGGGTTAAGCTACTTTATTGCACCTCCTGATCTTCACAGCATTGATCATTAAGAAAGGAAAAAAAAAACATTTTTATGTCTGTCCACCTTTACAGTGATTAATCTATAAATTATGTGCAGTTAGTTCAGCCCATTTTTTCAGTGAAATGGTAAAAATACCAGAGAAGGGAAGCCATTTGTTACATTTACTATACTTGACTAGTTTTACAACACTATACATTTTATCTTTTCTTTCTTGAGAACTATAATAATCTGCATGGTAAACAGGTATAGTTTTATGCATAGAAAACGTGACAAAAAACAATTAACATTTGGCATTTTTTATTTACAGGAAGAAACAGAAACAAAATATGTGAGGATAAACACCTCTGTGCCAATCCTCCAAATATTTTTTAATGAAGGACCTGAAACCAGCCTTCTAGCTAAACAGGGCCACCGTCATCCTCCTCCTTCAGCTGCTGCCCATCCAGAACGTCCATGGATGGCCACAGGAGATAGAGGTGCTGCTGACCCTCTGCTGGCTGGCCTGTGGAGCATCCTATAGGGAAACAGCTTGCCAGTAAGATCTCTTACCTTCTTGTCCTTAAATAGAGCTAGCAATGACACACAATTGATAGATGATATTAATTGGATAGAAGATTAAGACAGATCAGCATATTACCTAAATTACAAGTTAATTTTATATTTGGTACAGGTCAAGTGGAGGCACGCTACAACAGACACCACGCCAAGGCTGATTAACATCATTGAGCGTGTCTTTGGTGGTCTGAAGACACGGTGGCGTTCCATCTTCTTAAGGGTGCTGGAGGTCCGCCTCACGTTTGCCCCAAAAGTAATCGCCGCCTGCTGCATCCTTCACAATATTAGTATAGCAGCAGGTGACCAGCTGGACGTGGAGGGTGAGGAGGTTGATCCAGAGGAGGATGGCCATCCAGCGGCTGAAAACAGGGAGCGGCTCCAGCTGGCTGCATGTTTAAGTGAACATGACTACACCTGACCTAATGTAGATCAGTTGGGGTCTTGTTCACATGCTGCTTCATTTCTTTTGTTTTCACCACCTGGAAAAATACCTAAAATAATGCGTAAATTAATTTCCATTCCACCAACTATTTTTAATTGTAAGTTTATAGGCATTGTCTGTTTGTATAAGATCTTAATGAGTTATTTCGTTGTTTTAAACCATGTTAGTAACTGTTAATAATTTGTTGAATATATTACACCTTCATTCTGTTCCAAAGATAAAACATTTGTATAAAATAAATGTCTGTTTTTTCATATACTATTATTACTATTATTTTCTTTCCCTCTTTCTCCTCTCAATTATTCGTGTCCTGACTCAGAAGAAACTCACTTAGATAGGAAAAACATTTATAGAATGTATGTATTTATTTATTTTACATGCTGCTGCCGTCCTAGGGAGACATTTACAATTTATTCCAGCAAGTATTGAGTTAATAAAGCAACACACGTCAGTCAGATAAACACAAAACAAATAAATCATAACCAGCGGTATTATGCACACTACTTTTTTTAATTACGCACTAACTCTGTAAACAGGCCACATAGGGAAGCTTAAAAGTATAATGTTCTCGCCTCAAACGATCTTAAAACGTACTTTTCAACAATAACAGCAGCAGAAAAGGGATTTTTTTACTTACCGCTGTGAGCTCTGTTTGCGCTGTCTCGAGTCAAGCTGCGGCCGCGGTGCATTCTGGGCAAGCGGTCAGTCTGAAGAACGCACAAGTCTGCTCTGATGCATGCTCGATAAAGAGGGCGGGCGAGAACAACATCCGGGGAATTCGGCGCGTTCTCGATTTGGCGTTCTCAGCATTGGAACAGTGCTCGGGCTGAGGCTGATGACGTGTCACGAGTACACGAGCACACGAGAACGCTCAAGAACGCATATTGAGAAACGGCCAGTCTCTCCAGCATGTCCTGGGTCTTCCCCTGGGTCTTCTTCAGGTGGGACATGCCCAGGACACCTCAGCAGGGAGGCATTCAAGAGGCATCTTAACCAGATGCCCGAGCCACCTCAACTGGCTCCTCTTGACATGGAGGAGCAGTGGCTCTACTCTGACTCTTCCCTGAATGACTGAGCTCCTCACCCTATCTCTAAGGGAGAGCCCAGACACACTACGGACATAACTCATTTCAACCGTTAGTATCTAGGATCTCCTTCTTTCGGTTATCAATCAATCAATCAATCAATTAATCAAATTTTATTGTCAATTACAATTTGCATTGCAATCGAAAAATCTGTTCTAGTACAACCATCCATCACATACACTTAAACAAACAAACATTTGGGGGAACGATTGACTGAGGCCTTGCGTTGCCAAGGAACGCAGCAAGTCAGCCGCTGCTATTTCAGCGTCAAGGCTGCATTCCTCCAAACAGCCCCAAACCCCGCCTACACAGAGTTCACGAGGCGCTGCCCTTGAATCTGTCAAAGGAAGAGCAACAACATGGGGGAAAGAGGGGGGGAGAAAAAAAGAGACAGATGTTTGCCTATTTATGCTCTCACCAACAAATAGACAAACAACCGACACAAAAAACCCTCATAGCACAAAAAGCACAATAACACAAGACAACATGTATGCAGAAGGTAAACATTTGAGACCTGTCGCGTGTGCATAATTCATCAGTTTTATGAGTATCAGTTATGCGTGTGTGTTTGGGCGAAAGTGTTATATCTCCGTGAACACTCTCCAGAGGCCATTGTCCTTGATGTTATCAGCCGGCCCACAGTTCAGAGAAGCATCCACAGGTGTCAGCGGGGGAGGGGGGTAGCCGGGGGCTTTTCTGAGCACTCTCCGCCATAACAATCCAGGAGTTGAGATTGGGAGGGAATCCAAATATGTTCTTTGTTATGAGACAAGCTGCACTGCCTTTCCTGTCAGCTTTTAAGTCTTTTGCTGGCTCCACATAGTAAATCCAATTTTCCAAATTATTGGGCTTTTTCGCACTTCACTTCCAGATTTATCCCATCTCCCCTTGAGTTCAACCACCAAAGCCAGTCTGCATTCCAGCACAGCCAGCTTTTCGGCTTCGCTCCATTCACCTTCCAGGTTTGTCCGTTCACAGCCATAGTGAGCGCGTCATGCAGCCGGCGGCCTGATCAAGGCCAAATGGCTCTGACATCTGCTGTATTTGCCGACAATTTGGGTTATGACCCAAAGCCCATGACCATAGATGAGGGTAGGAACATAGATCGACCGGTAAACCGAGAGCTTTGCCTCTTGGCTCAGCTCTCTTTTCACCACAACGGACCCATACAGCGCCTGCTTAACAGCAGACACAGCACCAATCCGCCTGTTGATCTCCCACTCCATCTTCCCCTCATTCATGAACAAGACTCCAAGATACTTAAAATACTCCACTAGGGGCAGTACATTCTCCCCAACCCAGAGTAGGCACCCCAGCCTTTACCGGCTCTTGTTTCTTAACACTTATGCACGACGGTGGCACAGAGGTTAGGGGGTTCGTCTTACAATTGGCGGGTTGCCAGTTCGATCCCCTGCTCTGACTGTCTCTGTCGTTGTGTCCTTGGGCAAGACACTTCACCCACATTGGCTGCTGGCGGTGGTCAGACGGTGGCGCCGTTGTATGGCAGCCTTGCCTCTGTCAGCCTGCTCCAGTGCAGCTGTAGCTACTAGCATAGCTCACCACAATCCTCCTTTGTCTGGTCCCTCACTTAGGACCTGTAAGGGTGTGAATGTAAAGCATTTTGGAGGTTGTCAACACTACTTAAAAAACTGCTATACAAGTAAAAGCCAAGCCAAGCCATCCCGGCCACTTCATACCCAGCTGCGAACCGATCCAGTGAGAGCTGTAGATCACGACCTGATGAAGCCAGTAGAACTACGTCATCTGTAGTTCTACTGGCACGATTCTAAGGCCACCAAAATGGATCCTGAATCTGTGACGTGGCTGCGCCTAGGACATAAAAAGTTATGAACAGAATCTGTGACAAGTGACCCCTTGGCAGGGTCCAACACTCACTGGAAATGAGTCTGATTTACTGCCAGCAATGCGGTCTAAGCCCTGACAGTGGTCACAACAGCCCTTATATCCCCAGAGGGACACGGTCGAAAACCTTCTCCAAATCCACAAAGCACATGAAGATTGGTTGGGCAAACTCCCAAGCACCCTCCCTCCAGGATCCTGCTGAGGGTATAGAGCTGATTCAGTGTTCCACGGCCAATACGAAAACCACACTGCTCTTCCTGAATCCAAGATTCGACTATCCGACAGACCCTCCCTTCCAGAACCCCAGAATAGACTTTACACAGGGAGGCTTAAGAGTGTGATTCCTCTGTAGTTAGAATACACCCTCTGGTCCCCCTTTTTAAATAGGGGGACCACCACCCCAGTCTGCCAATCCAGGGGAACTGCCCCCGATGTCCACGCAATATTGTAGAGTCGTGTTAACCAACACAGCCCCACAACATCCAGAGCCTTAAGGTACTCAGGACGAATTTCATCCCTGGGGCCTTGCCACCAAGGAGCTTTTTATCCATCTCAGTGACCTCAGCACCAGAGATGGGAGAACCTGACCCAAAGTCCCCAGATTCTGCTTCCTCGATAGAAGACATTTTGATGGGATTAAGGAGGTATTCCGCCCACCGACACACGACGTCCCAAGTCGAGGTCAGCAGCACGCCACCCCCACCATAAGCAGTGTTGGTACTTCACTGTTTCACCCTCCTGAGATGCCAGATAGTGGACCACAATTGCCTCGAAGCTATACAGAAGTCTTTCTCCATGGGCTCTCCAAGCTCTTCCCATGCCTGAGTTTTTGCCTCAGCAGCCAGCCGAGCTGCCTGCCGCTTTGACTGCTGGTATATGTCAGCTGCTTCCAGAGCCCTAAAGGCCAATAAAGCCAGCTTTACAGCCTCCCTCACCGCTGGTGTCCACCAGTGCGTTTGAGGGTTGCCACTGCGACATGCACCGACAACCTTGTGGCCACAGCACCGACTAGCCGCCTCAACAATAGTGGCATGGGACATGTTCCACTCACAGTCCAACAACGGAACACCACTGTAGTTCAGAATAAGTGTGCCGTTCCTCCCAACCATGCCCCTCCAGGTCTCACTGTCATTGCCCACATGAGTGTTGAAGTCCCCCAGCAGAACAAGGAGGTCCGCAGGAGGGGCACTCTCCAGTACCCCTCCAAGGACTACAAAAAGGGTAGGTAATCTGAACTGCTGGTTGCTGCATGAGAACAAGCAACAGTCAGAACCCGTCCCCTCACAAGTATGCGGAGGGAGGCCACCCCTCTCGTTCACCGGGGTAAACCCCAACGTACAGGCACCGAGATGATGGGCAACAAGTATGCTCACTCCTGCATATGTCACATCCCTTTCAAGAAGACTGGTTCCAGAGTCATGCGTCGAGGTAATTCCGACTATCTCTAGCCAGAACCTCTCAACCTCGTGCACCAGATCAGGATCCTTCCCCACCAGAGATTCCACGTCCCAAGAGAACATGTAGCGCCAGCTTCTTCAACAGAGGATCGGAACGGCAAGGTCCCCATCCTCGACTGCCACCCATTAAACAATGCACCTGACCCCTTTGGCCCCTCTTACAGGTGGTGAGCCAGTTAGAAGGGGGACCCATGTCTCGGGCTGTGCCCAAAGAGGAGACAGCCACCAACCACCAGGCGCTTGCCATTGTGCCCCACTTCCAGGCCTGGCTCCAGAGTGGGGCCCCAGTGACCCGCGTCTGGGCAAGTGAACATTTTGTCCATTTATGTAACTCATCATAAGGGGTTTTTGGGCAGCTCTATGTCTGGTCCCTCACTTAGGACCTGTCTGCCTTGGGTAACCCTACTAGGGGCATGAAGCCCCTGACAGCATAGTTCCTAAGGTCATTGGGACACTCAAATACCTCCTCCAAGATAAGGTGGCTGCCTGGGGAAGGGGACTTAAATTTTATCCAGATTACAGTTCAATTCAATTTTCAATTCAATTTTATTTATATAGCGCCAAATCATGAAACATGTCATCTCAAGGCACTTTACAAAATCAAGTTCAATCATATTATACAGATTGGGTCAGATTATACAGATTGGTCAAAAATGTCCTATATAAGGAAACCAGTTGATTGCATCAAAGTCCCGACAAGCAGCATTCACTCCTGGGGAACCGTCGACCCACAGGGAGAGTCGTCTGCATTGTACATGGCTTTGCTGCAATCCCTCATACTGAGCAAGCATGAAGCGACAGTGGGAAGAAAAACTCCCCATTAACGGGAAGGAAAACCTCCGGCAGAACCGGGCTCAGTATGAACGGTCATGTTGCATGACTGACGTTTGAAGACAGCATTTAGTAATTCTATTGAAAAAACGTATACCAAAAACTTCTTGCTGATTTTAACATTGTTCTCTGTGTTATGTTTGCATCTGTGTTACAGGTTTGGTAGAAAGTACATGCTTCTGGTGGCTTTAATTGGCTCTACCTTGATGGGAGCCATCGCTGCCTTCTCCACATCCTACATCATGTTTGCTGTTTCCAGAGCACTCTCCGGCTTATCCCTCAGTGGGCTGTCGATCATTGGAATAGTCCTCGGTAATCACTCCCTTGCACAGCACATGAATATATCGATATTTAACTACAAAGTTTTTTGCAGCCGCTAATTTGCACCAAGGTTAATCAACCAAAGAACTTAAATAGCCAAAATTACTGAAAGACATATAGCCTGCTACTAATTGTGTTGAAGAAAATTATATTAATATTAAATTTGGCACAGATCAACATAAACCTTTCACAGGTATAATTTTTTTTTCCATAATTTGGAACATGGGCTGCACAGTTGGTAGCACAGTTGCCTTGTAGTAAGAAAGTCCTGGGTTTGACATGTGGTCTTTCTGTGGATACTTTGCATATGTGGGTTCTTTCAGGGTAGTCTGGCTTTCTGCCACAGACCAAAAAACATGACATGTTGGGATAGTTGATTACTATAAATTGGCTTTAGTAATATGTGTGTGTAAATGCATCATCTACTAAGATGACACTTGGCCTCTGGGCTCTGTCCGACACTTTGTTTGGCCAAAACAACAGCGGGGTTTTTGACGATCACTGGGAGATACGCGGCTCTCAGTCTCTCTGATCCAAGTGAATTCAAAGTCGACCTCCTGCATAGACAAGCAGGCATAAGTTTGATTCGGAAGTTCTCGGTCCAGTGAGAAATCGAAACACGGGAAAGAAACAGCTGTGTGTCTTCCCAGTGGGCGTAATGCCAGTGAAAAAGGGAGAATGGAGCACGCAAGGCACCTTTATATTGTATCATAGCAACATTATCTCATTGCTAGGGCCTGTGTCAGGATGACCATGATGCATTCTGGGAGTCAGTGGCCATTTTAACTATATTGCATGATGGGAGCCGTTGTTTGTCTTCTTCTTGGCCGTGTAGTGTGGCTGTAAGCTCTGGAGTTTGTCACGTTATAAAATGGCATTATTTGGGACACACACTCTCAGCAGAAGGCAGAAAAAAACAGCAGGAACGAAAAGCTGCCATAGCAGACGCTTCTAAACCCGTGACTAAAAGACAAATTATTACCCCACTTACACTACCCCTTTTTAACTGTGCCGAGACCATTCCGAGCTCAGTAACTGAGATAACTATTGAGTGTAAATGAAACGCAAACTGAACTGCACTGTGCCAGACACAACCGGACCGCGCTAAATCTAGACCAGTTCAATAGGTGGGTTCGGCTCGGTTTTTCAGTAGCCCGGTTCTCTAATAACAGAGAGCGCATGAGCAGACAGCATCATCTCCTTACAGCCAGCTGACATTTCAGACGTTCATAAAAATACTAGCTTCCCTATCGTGACACACGATTTCCAGTGATGATTCTTAGCAGTGTGATGAACCTCAGCGTCTGTCGTTGTTTCCTGCGTCTGTAAATTCTTATTAGACATTTGTTTGTCTTATCCACTTCCTAAAAGCCGACTCTGTCAAGTAAATTCACCAAAAGTTGCCTTCTTTGCCTGACTCTCCGCAAACAACAAAATATCACAATAATAATGAAGCATAACTTCCTGAATTTTACGGGCGCCGCCATTTTGATTTGCTTGATTTCCTCCTTCAATCCTAGAGAGCAGTAGTACCGCAGATCGTTACCAATATTACCAATAACCTTTTCGGATACATTCCTTGTTTTTCTTTGCTCTCTACATTTCCCACCTCCTTCAACAGCAATTTATGCTTCCTGCCATCCTGATTCCTCTTTGTCTCATAACTTCATTGTAGAGTTATCGCCCTGCATTTGGGTACTCCCTTTATCAAAGCGTGAAATTTACCTAAAATATTACATTTATTTTTAGATTTTATCTGGTCTTAATGTGGTAAATATAATTGCTGATTTTCAAAGTTTTAAATTAGTTATTTTACTGAAGTAAATATAATTTTGTTATCTACTTGTTAAGGTATCGAGTGGACAGATATGAAACACCGCACATTTGCGAGCACCATCATGAGTTTGTCATGGAGTGTGGGAAACATGCTTCTGGCCCTACTGGCCTACTACATACGAGATTGGAGGCATCTAATGCTAGCAGTTACTGTGCCGTGTGCTGTTGCCATCATCTGTTGTGGGTATGTTGTCTCATAAGATTCTACATTTCTCCCTGAAAATTAAAATACGTGTTTCTATAAGAAAAATGCACATTTATCTCTGTTTCCCTTCAGGTGGCTACCAGAGTCTGCTCGCTGGTTGTTGGCTAATGGCAGAACAGAGGAAGCAAATAAGTATTTGGTTCAATGTGCTACAATGAACAGGCGCAATCAATGCAGAACCAATCTGGACACTGAGGTACAGATATTTGTCAAAGGCCCACACTTTTATTTATTTATCCGAACAAACCGCATATACTTTCTGTGAGCTCAATAACTGATCTGTGTTTTACCATTGGCAGATGCTTATTAAGATACTCTGTCTCTGTCAACCATGAAAACAGATGAACAATTATTAAAGAATTTCCTTAACAAAAAACTGATGCTTTTGAAAAACCTGTGCAAAAAAAGTTAACATTGTTGTTTGTAGTAAAAGATTCAAAATCTGTCATTCTTGTTCATAAGGGTTCCAAGCATGCAGAGTGGAAGGATGTGCCATGCAAAACATCGCAGTTGCCCCACTACAGCGTAGCAGAGAACCTTATAGGAAATACTCAGTTTTTCCAAAATTAGGGTTGCAAGCCAGCAAAGAGAGTAGACGAGCCATGCAATGCATGGCTGTTCACTTGCTGCAACTTAAAGGGGAACTCTATTGGGATTGGCCTAACTTTCCATTGTTTAGGTCTCAATCTTGCGGATTTGGCTGACAATGCAAGCTCATTAACTACGGGGTGCAATTACCAAGGATAACGCATTTTCACTTATAACTCCCAAATTATAAGTCCCACACTCAAAAGGTTTACAGCCTTCTTTCTTGCCCACCTACTTTTTGCTACATCACAACAAAGGCAAAAACCCATTTTGCAGAATTCCTCCAACATTTTACGCTGGATGAATAATAAAATGCAGTTTTTCATGAAACCTTCCACATACTTTCAATGCATAGCCCTTAGACAATTTATTAAATAGGGTTATGATTGATGTAATTGGGCAGGGCTTGTTAACAAAAGATGGAAAATTCCTAAATCTGACTCCTAACATTTCAAAATGTTTTTCAACACTTTGTCCTAAAGAGCTGGGATTTTCAGTATCAAGTCCTTGGATAATTTCTAACATGTATGCACTCTAAGTTTAGCTCAATATTAAACTTCATCACAATTTTTTTCTATTTGTCAACCTGTGTACTTCCAGCAATCTTTTAAAAATCCTAATGAAATAGAACATGCTGTTTTGTTTCCTGTATTAGTTTTTGTTTCTATTTGTCCTTTTATTTTTTGTGAACTGTCAGTATTTAAATAAAACTAAACTGAATGAATTGAAATGAGCCTGGGGTGGAGGTTTACCTTCCAGCTAGATTACAATCCTAAACATGCAGCCAAAACTACAGTGGTATGGTTTAGATCAAACCTGCATGTGACAGAATGGCCTAGACAACGTCTAAGGGTGTGCATCAGTAAGCCTATAAAAACACTCTCCAGTGAATGTAACTATTTAATAAATTATCCTTTTTTTCTTAATATGTCCTGTGTAGCACAAAGAATTGCTGTCTTAATGCTAAAGACAGCCGAACAGATTTACTTTCAGAAGTGGAGCTTTTGTTTTCGGACTCTGCTCGATATATATATACATATATATACATATATATATATATATATATATATATATATATATATATATATATATATATGCAGGGCAGTCAAACTTTTTTACAGTAGCAGGCCACAACACTATCAGGTAGGAGGGTGCACTTATGCCGGTGCCCGAGCCCCGGAGGGGAAAATTTTGAAAAATAGAGTCTCCCTGATGTATTTTGGAAGCTTTCAAGACAGGTGATTATTTAAAGAATAGAGTCAGAGTGCATGTTTTAAATTGAATAAAGGCAAAAAAAGTGAATGATCAATTCTTCAAAAACAACCTTTGTTTTTTTATTATTATTCTTAAAACATTTTTTCACATGTTATAATCATGTTTTAACAATGTTTTGAACAAATTTGCATAAAATTAGTTGAATTTGAATAACCAACACCATATAAAACAGATCAGATTAGGTGAATATATGACAATTTACTAACTTCCGAGCGCGCAGTGATACAAAACGCGCGTGCTCAAAACCGGTCCAATGCAAATGCATGGGCAGGGCCTATTACTATTCACCTCTAAAGGCGTCTCTTTATTAGGCGCCTGCCTTGCATGTGCAATGAGGAGGCAGTGCTGTGCGAGGCACAGCACTGCCTCCCAATGCAAATGCATGGGCAGGCGCCTATTACTATGCACCTCTAAAGGCGTCTCTTTATTAGGCGCCTGCCATAGCATTTGCAATGAGGAGGCAGTGCTGTGCGAAGCACAGCACTGCCTCCAATGCAAATGCATGGAGGCACCTATTACTATGCACCTCTAAACGGACTCTTTATTATTAATATTCCAGTTTCTTCGTGCGTTAATGCGGCCCGAACCGTAGCGTGCACCCCCACAATATAGGTATCAAAACGTGTGGCTCGGTCTGGAATGGTGTGCTACTACTTTTATTGGGGTTTCGAGTTACCATGGCAACAAAATTAGCGAAAAACCAACCCCCAAAAACCCCATAATAATCAATGGAGTCGGGTCGAAAGAAAGCCTCAAACATGCCTCAAAATGACCATTTTCAAAGCTGTACTGTGTCGTCATGCTTTCACCTATGAACACCGTTTAACTTCCAGTTTGTAGATATATCTGTGAACTACTCAGAAGTGAAAACGGGATGTGGATATCTTTTATCGTCTCTTCACAGTTAGTCCTCAAAGCTCATGTCCAAAAATCAGCGAAATCATCGTTTACAATGAAAGTCAATGACGGAATTCTCCAACCGCTAGAGTGGCCCACTCTAGCTTTTTTAAAGATTTCAAAACTCCGAACAACTTGACCTTTCTCGCTCAATTTTCACTCTACGTAGACAAATTATACATCAAAACGTAGGTATTTTTGTCAGGATTTGGGAAATGTAACCCTCATTGGTGTGGCATTTATAGATTTTTCACAAATCACCTCAGACCGACACAAACCCGAAACCTCCCCCATTCATTTCCTATGGAGCGGTTTTGAAAAATGACGTCTAAAAATCCAAAACATCACATGTTTTCGCATCGTCGCTACTCCTAAACCGTTTTATGTACAGACATGAGACTTTCACACATGAATGTCCCAACCCTTCTGGCACTCAAGAAAAATGAATTTTGTGGATAACATTTATGGTTTTTCCACAGGAACAATTTGTTCGGGAGTAGCGAATGTGCAAAATCCTGAAATCGCTTTGGAGCTGCATTTTCCCACATCATCCACTTTTTTACATCGTCGCTGTGCCTACACCGATTTTTGTAAAAATATGAAAATGAGCTACATGGTCATCAAACATGGCCTGCTGATACTCACAGTGAAAGAATTATTTTGATATCTCTTATACTTTTTTAGCCAGAGCGATTTGTTCGGGATCATTTTCAGAGGATTTCTGAAATTTCATAAAAATGTCCTTTAGATCATAATTTATTACGCCTTTATTAAACTTTTTCCAGCAAAAACTGATAGCAAGTCTTCTTCCCCTATCCTTTACGAAATAAACACAGAAAAAATTACGTCTCTACCATTTACGGTTCCGGAGAAATCGTGCGTTGTTCGAGGCAAAGTTCTCCATTATAATCCAATAGGCAGACTTGGACACCAAGTGTCTGCACTTTTTTAGACTGGCCCGTTGCAGCTGTGTCAGTGAGTTTCCATGACGACGGAACTCTGAGGGCCAGTGGGAGACGTTCCATTGAGATAGAATGGCAACTTTCGACGCCAGCTGCAGCGGCTGTGATTAATGTAGAAATCTGAAATTCGCACAGTCACTTCCTCTTAACATTTTAAAATTTTCATGTGACTTTCAGCCATGTGTCAGTTTACTGTCCCATTTTGGATTTTACATGCTTTCCTATTGGGTCTTTGCTTCCAACAGGACCTGGCATGATGCCTAGACACGACCCACTTGGCCAATACAGCACCACCCACATGTGGGAAATGGAACTACACACCATTTTGGTCAAATGTTGAGTTCTGGGCCCAGATGTGGTGAGGCTGAGTTTCTAAATGAGGCCAATCTGTCCCATGAACTTTGGTCACGTTTGGTGACATTAAGTATTGGCACCCCTATTTGAGGCACTTCCCAGTACAGGATTTGGACCAAACTGACAGAGTACAATCACCCGGTCATACTGAACACAACCGTGTTAGCGGCTAACAGTTAGCATGTTGCTAACCGGAAGTACCTCTAAGAAGGTTTCACCAACTTCTGCTTCACAGAGTCTGTTCTTCCTTTAGAGAGAAAGCTCCACAAGAAATTTGGGCTACGTCGCATAAAGCATCTCCAAGCTATGAGGTGTCAAACATCCAATGCTTTTCAATGGGGGACCAAACCCCTTATGGTCCCAATACTGCATGCCCATATATGGTGCTACAGTATAGCTCAGATGGAAAGTGCAGGCTTTGCATGCAAGAGGTCGTGGGATCGAAACCCGGCGTGGCAGACTAAGAATTTTGTATTATAATCCCCACAGTGTGTATATTAAAACATATGTGCTGATCCCATGAAGTATTTTTTTGTACCACCCGCCATTTTCAGTTACCATGGCAACGTTATAAACGTTTTTTTCTCCCTATTTAAGGCTCATCCCAGTACAGGATTTGGACCAAACTGACAGAGTACAATCACCCAGTGATACTGAACACAACTATGTTAGCGGCTAACGGTTAGCATGTTGCTAACCGGAAGTAGCTCTAGGAAGCCTGTACAAACTTCTGCTTGACAGATTTGGTGAATTTTAGCATTTTCTCCCTTTTTAGGCACTTCTCAGTACAGGATTTCAACCAAACTAACAGAATAACATCACCCGGTGATACTGAACACAGCCATGCTAGCGGCTAACCGTTAGCATGTTGCTAACGGAAATAGCTTTAGGAAGGTCCTACCAACAGCTGCTTAGCCAGAGTTCTTCTGCCTTTACAGACAGAGAGAGGGCTGCAGCTGTCAGTGAGTCTCCATGACAACGCTGCTAGCAAGAGGCTCCTAGGAGGTCCATTGACTTAACATGGCACCTTTCAACGGCTGTTGCGGGGGCTGTGAAGACCGTAGGAAGCTGAAATTCGCAGTGTGGCTTCCTGTTGCTATTTCTGACGGTACGGTACGCACCAAGTGGCAGGCGCCTTGCTAAATTTCTTCAGAAATTTTTCTAGTTAGGCGCCTGCCATAGCATTTGCAATGAGGAGGCAGTGCTGTGCGAAGCACAGCACTGCCTCCAATGCAAATGCATGGAGGCACCTATTACTATTCACCTCTAAACGGCTTATTTCTTATTCTTTATTTTTCTTACATCACGATAAATGCGGCCCGAACCGTAGCGAGCTCCCCCACGATATAGGTATCAAAACTTGTGGCTCGATTACGAGATGTGTGCTACTACTTTTATTGGGGTTTCGAGTTACCATGGCAACAAAATTAGCGAAAAACCACCCCCAAAAAACCCATAGGAATGAATGGAGTCGGGTAGAAAGAAAGCCTCAAAAAAGCCTCAAAATGACCATTTTCAACGCTGTACTGTGTCGCCATGCTTTCACCTATGAACACCGTTTAACTTCCAGTTTGTAGATATATCTGTGAACTACTCAGAAGTGAAAACGGGATGTGGATATCTTTTATCGTCTCCTCACAGTTACTCCTCAAAGCTCATGTCCAAAAATCAGCCAAATCATCGTTTACAATGAAAGTCAATGACGGAATTCTCCAACCGCTAGAGTGGCCCACTCTAGCTTTTTTAAAGATTTCAAAACTCCGAACAACTTGACCTTACTCGCTCAATTTTCACTCTACGTAGACAAATTATACATCAAAACGTAGGTATTTTTGTCAGGCTTCGGGAAATGTAACCCTCATTGGTGTGGCATTTATAGATTTTTCGCAAATCACCTCAGAGCGACACAAACCCGAAACCTCCCCCATTCATTTCCTATGGAGCGGTTTTGAAAAATGACGTCTAAAAATCCAAAACATCACATGTTTTCGCATCGTTGCTACTCCTAAACCGTTTTATGTACAGACATGAGACTTTCACACATGAATGTCCCAACCCTTCTGGCACTCACAAAAAAGGAATTTTGTGGATAACTGTTACGGTTTGTCCGCAGGAACAATTTGTTCAGGAGTAGCGAATGTGCAAAATCCTAAAAACGCTTTGGAGCTGCATTTTCCCACATCAACCACTTTTTTACATCGTCGCTGTGTCTACACCGATTTTTGTAAAAATATGAAAATGAGCTACATGGTCATCAAAAGCCTGCTGATACTCACAGTGAAAGAATTATTTTGATATCTCTTATACTTTTTTAGCCAGAGCGATTTGTTCGGGATCATTTTCAGAGGATTTCTGAAATTTCATAAAAATGTCCTTTAGATCATAATTTTTTACGCCTTTATTAAACTTTTTCCAGCAAAAACCGATAGCAAGTCTTCTTCCCCTATCCTTTACGAAATAAACACAGAAAAAATTACATCTCTACCATTTACGGTTCCGGAGAAATCGTGCGTTGTTCGAGGCAAAGTTCTCCATTATAATCCAATAGGCAGACTTGGACACCAAGTGTCTGCACTTTTTTAGACTGGCCCGCTGCAGCTGTGTCAGTGAGTTTCCATGACGACGGAACTCTGAGGGCCAGTGGGAGACGTTCCATTGAGATAGAATGGCAACTTTCGATGCCAGCTGCAGCGGCTGTGATTAATGTAGAAATCTGAAATTCGCACAGTCACTTCCTCTTACCATTTTAAAATTTTCATGTGACTTTCTGCCATGTGTCAGTTTACTGTACCATTTTGGATTTTAAATGCTTTCCTATTGGGTCTTTGCTTCCAACAGGACCTGGCATGATGCCTAGACACGACCCACTTGGCCAATACAGCACCACCCACATGTGGGAAATGGCACTACTGACAATTTTGGTCAAATGTTGAGTTCTGGGCCCAGATGTGGTGAGGCTGAGTTGCTAAAGGAGGCCAATCTGACCAATGAAGTTTGGTCACGTTTAGTGACATTAAGTATTGGCACCCCTATTTGAGGCACTTCCCAGTACAGGATTTGGACCAAACTGACAGAGTACAATCACCCGGTGATACTGAACACAACCATGTTAGCGGCTAACTGTTAGCATGTTGCTAACCGGAAATAGCTTTAGGAAGGTCCTACCAACTGCTGCTTAGCCAGAGTTCTTCTGCCTTTACAGACAGAGAGGGCTGCAGCTCTCAGTGAGTCTCCATGACAACACTGCTAGCAAGAGGCTCCTAGGAGGTCCATTGACTTACCATGGCACCTTTCAACGGCCTCTGCGAGGGCTGTGAAGACCGTAGGAACCTGAAATTCGCAGTGTTACTTCCTGTTAGTATTTTTGACGGTACGGTACGCACCAAGAGGCAGGCGCCTTGCTAAATTTCTTCAGAAATTTTTCTAGTTAGGCGCCTGCCATAGCATTTGCAATGAGGAGGCAGTGCTGTGCGAAGCACAGCACTGCCTCCCATGCAAATGCATGGAGGCACCTATTACTATTCACCTCTAAACGGACTCTTTATTAATATTATTCTTTATTATTCCACGATTAATGCGCCCCGAACCGTAGCGTGCACCCCCAAGATATAGGTACCAAAACTTGCGGCTCGGTCGGGAATAGTGTGCTACTACTTTTATTGGGGTTTCGAGTTACCATGGCAACAAAATTAGCGAAAAACAACCCCCCAAAAAACCCATATTAATCAATGGAGTCGGGTAGAAAGAAAGCCTCAAAAAAGCCTCAAAAGGACCATTTTCAAAGCTGTACTGTGTCGTCATGCTTTCACCTACGAACACCGTTTAACTTCCAGTTTGTAGATATATCTGTGAACTACTCAGAAGTGAAAACGGGATGTGGATATCTGTAATCGTCTCCTCACAAGTACTCCTCAAAGCTCATGTCCAAAAATCAGCGAAATCATCGTTTACAATGAAAGTCAATGACGGAATTCTCCAACCGCTAGAGTGGCCCACTCTAGCTTTTTTAAAGATTTCAAAACTCCGAACAACTTGACCTTACTCGCTCAATTTTCCTTCTATGTAGACAAATTATACATCAAAACGTAGGTATTTTTGCCAGGATTTGGGAAATGTAATCCTCATTGGTGTGGCATTTATAGATTTTTCGCAAATCACCTCAGACCGACACAAACCCGAAACCTCCCCCATTCATTTCCTATGGAGCGGTTTTGAAAAATGACGCACGAAAATCCAAAACATCACATGTTTTCGCATCGTCGCTACTCCTAAACCGTTTTATGTACAGACATGGGACTTTCACACATGAATGTCCCAACCCTTCTGGCACTCACAAAAAAGGAATTTTGTGGATAACTGTTACGGTTTTTCCGCAGGAACAATTTGTTCGGGAGTAGCGAATGTGCAAAATCCTGAAAATGCTTTGGAGCTGCATTTTCCCACATCAACCACTTTTTTACATTGTCGCTGTGTCTACACCGATTTTTGTACAAACATAAAAATGAGCTTCATGGTCCTCAAAACCCTGCTGATACTCATGGTGAAAGAATTATTTTGATATCTCTTATACTTTTTGAGCTACAGCGATTTGTTCGGGACCGTGTTTAGAGGATTTCTGAAAATCCATAAAAATCGCCTTTATATCATAATTTTTTACGCCTTTATTAAACTTTTTCCAGCAAAAACCGATAGCAAGTCTTCTTCCCCTATCCGTTACGAAATAAACACAGAAAAAATTACGTCTCTACCATTTACGGTTCCGGAGAAATCGTGCGTTGTTCGAGGCAAAGTTCTCCATTATAATCCAATGGGACTTATTGTGACCAAAGTGTCTGCACTTCGGCCGCTGCAGGTGTGTGAGTGAGTTTCCATGACGACGGAACTCTGAGGGCCAGAGCTAGACGCTCCATTGAGATACAATGGCAACTTTCATCGCTCACTGCAGTGGCTGTGATTAATGTAGAAATCTGAAATTCGCACAGTCACTTCCTCTTAACATTTTAAAATTTCCATGTGACTTTCAGCCATGTGTCAGTTTTCTCTGCCATTTTGGATCAAACCACTTATGTTTCCAATAATGCATGCCCATATATGGCGCTACAGTGTAGCACAGATGGAAAGTGCAGGCTTTGCATGCAAGAGGTTGTGGGATCGATTCCCGGTATGGAAAACTTGGAGTTTTGTATTATAATCCTCACAGTGTGAATATCAAAACATGTGTGCTGATCCCATGAAGTATTTTTTGTACCACCCGCCATTTTGAGTTACCATGGCAACGTTATAAATGACATTTTTTCTCCCTATTTGAGGCACATCCCAGTACAGGATTTGGACCAAACTGACAGAGTACACTCACCCAGTGATACCATACACAACCATGTTAGCGGCTAACGGTTAGCATGTTGCTAACCGGAATTAGCTCTAGGAAGCCTGTACAAACTTCTGCTTGACAGATTTGGTGAATTTTAGGATTTTCTCCCTTTTTAGGCACTTCTCAGTACAGGATTTCAACCAAACTAACAGAGTAACATCACCCGGTGATACTGAACACAGCCATGCTAGCGGCTAACCGTTAGCATGTTGCTAACCGGAAATAGCTTTAGGAAGGTCCTACCAACAGCTGCTTAGCCAGAGTTCTTCAACCTTTACAGACAGAGAGGGCTGTAGCTGTCAGTGAGTCTCCATGACAACGCTGCTAGCAAGAGGCTCCTAGGAGGTCCATTGACTTAACATGGCACCTTTCAACAGCCACTGCGAGGGCTGTGAAGACCGTAGGAACCTGAAATTCGCAGTGTTACTTCCTCTTGCTATTTCTGACGGTACGGTACGCACCAAGTGGCAGGCGCCTTGCTAAATTTCTTCAGAAATTTTTCTAGTTAGGCGCCTGCCATAGCATTTGCAATGAGGAGGCAGTGCTGTGCGAAGCACAGCACTGCCTCCCATGCAAATGCATGGAGGCACCTATTACTATTCACCTCTAAACGGACTATTTATTATTCTTTACTTCTTCTTCCGTCACGATTAATGCGTTCCGAACTGTAGCGTGCACCCCCACAATATAGGTATCAAAACCTGTGGCTCGATTACGAGATGTGTGCTACTACTTTTATTGGGGTTTCGAGTTACCATGGCAACATAATTAGCGAAAAACCACCCCCAAAAAACCCATAGGAATGAATGGAGTCGGGTAGAAAGAAAGCTTCAAAAAAGCCTCCAAATGACCATTTTCAACGCTGTACTGTGTCGTCATGCTTTCACCTACGAACACCGTTTAACTTCCAGTTTGTAGATATATCTGTGAACTACTCAGAAGTGAAAACGGCATGTGGATATTTTTTATCGTCTCTTCACAGTTACTCCTCAAAGCTCATGTCCAAAAATCAGCGAAATCATCGTTTACAATGAAAGTCAATGACGGAATTCTCCAACCGCTAGAGTGGGCCACTCTAGCTTTTTTAAAGATTTCAAAACTCCGAACAACTTGACCTTACTCACTCAATTTTCACTCTACGTAGACAAATTATACATCAAAACGTAGGTATTTTTGTCAGGATTCGGGAAATGTAACCCTCATTGGTGTGGCATTTATAGATTTTTCGCAAATCACCTCAGACCGACACAAACCCGAAACCTCCCCCATTCATTTCCTATGGAGCGGTTTTGAAAAATGACGTCTGAAAATCCAAAACATCACATGTTTTCGCATCGTCACTACTCCTAAACCGTTTTATGTACAGGCATGAGACTTTCACACATGAATGTCCCAACCCTTCTGGCACTCAAGAAAAAGGAATTTTGTGGATAACTGTTACGGCTTTTCCACAGGAACAATTTGTTCGGGAGTAGCGAATGTGCAAAATCCTGAAATCGCTTTGGAGCTGCATTTTCCCACATCATCCACTTTTTTACATCGTCGCTGTGTCTACACCGATTTTTGTACAAACATAAAAATGAGCTTCCTGGTCCTCAAAAGCCTGCTGATACTCATGGTGAAAGAATTATTTTGATATCTCTTATACTTTTTGAGCTACAGCGATTTGTTCGGGACCGTGTTTAGAGGATTTCTGAAAATCCATAAAAATCGCCTTTATATCATAATTTTTTATGCCTTTATTAAACGTTTTCCAGCAAAAAACTATAGCTTTTCTTCTTCCCCTATCCGTTACGAACTAAACACAGAAAAAATTACGTCTCTACCATTTATGGATCAAGAGATATGAAGCGTTGTTCGGGGCAAAGTTCTCCATTATAATCCAATAGGACTTATTGTGAGCAAAGTCTCTGCACTTCGGAGACTCGCCCGCTGCAGCTGTGTGAGTGAGTTTCCATGACGACGGAACTCTGAGGGCCAGTGGGAGACGTTCCATTGAGATAGAATGGCAACTTTCGACGCTCACTGCAGTTGTTGTGATCAATGTAGAAATCTGAAATTCGCACAGTCACTTCCTCTTAACATTTTAAAATTTTCATGTGACTTTCAGCCATGTGTCAGTTTTCTGTACCATTTTGGATTTTACATGCTTTCCTATTGGGCCTTTGCTTCCAACAGGACCTGTCATGATAACCAGACACGACCCAATTGGCCAATACAGCACCACCCACCTGTGGGAAATGGCACTACACACCATTTTGGTCAAATGTTGAGTTCTGGGCCCAGATGTGGTGAGGCTGAGTTGCTAAAGGAGGCCAATCTGTCCCATGAACTTTGGTCACGTTTGGTGACAATAAGTATTGGCACCCCTATTTGAGGCACTTCCCAGTACAGGATTTGGACCAAACTGACAGAGTACAATCCCCCGGTGATACTGAACACAACCATGTTAGCGGCTAACTGTTAGCATGTTGCTAACCGGAAGTAGCTCTATGAAGGTCTCACCAACTTCTGCTTCACAGAAACTGTTCTTACTTTAGAGAGAAAGCTCCGCAAGAAATTTGGGCTACGTGGCATAAAGCATCTCCAAGCTATGAGGTGTCAAACATCCAATGCTTTTCAATGGGAGACCAAACCCCTTATGGTCCCAATAATGCATACCCATATATGGCACCACCGTATAGCTCAGAGGGAGAGTGCAGGCTTTGCATGCAAGAGGTCGTGGGATCGATTCCCGGTGTGGGAGACTTAAGAGTTTTGTATTATAATCCCCACAGTGTGTATATTAAAACATGTGTGTTGATCCCATGAAGTATTTTTTTGTACCACGCGCTATTTTGAGTTACCATGGCAACGTTATAAACAATGATTTTCTCCCTATTTGAGGCTCATCCCAGTACAAGATTTGGACCAAACTAACAGAGTACACTCACCCAGTGATACCATACACAACCATGTTAGCGGCTAACGGTTAGCATGTTGCTAACCGGAAGTAGCTATAAGGAGCTTGTACAAACTCCTGCTTGACAGATTTGGTGAATTTTAGGATTTTCTCCCTTTTTAGGCACTTCTCAGTACAGGATTTCAACCAAACTAACAGAGTAACATCACCCGCTGATACTGAACACAACCATGCTAGCGGCTAACCGTTAGCATGTTGCTAACCAGAAGTAGCTTTGGGAAGGTCCTACCAACTGCTGCTTAGCCAGGGTTCTTCTGCCTTTACAGACAGAGAGAGGGCTGCAGCTGTCAGTGAGTCTCCATGACAACGCTGCTAGCAAGAGGCTCCTAGGAGGTCCATTGACTTAACATGGCACCTTTCAACGGCCGCTGCGAGGGCTGTGAAGACCGTAGGAACCTGAAATTTGCAGTGTTACTTCCTGTTGCTATTTCTGTCGGTACGGTACGCACCAAGTGGCAGGCGCCTTGCTAAATTTCTTCAGAAATTTTTCTAGTTATTCTTTATTTTTCTTACATCACGATAAATGCAGCCAGAACTGTAGCGAGCACCCCCACGATATAGGTATCAAAACTTGTGGCTCGATTACGAGATGTGTGCTACTACTTTTATTGGGGTTTCGAGTTACCATGGCAACAAAATTTGCGAAAAACCACCCCCAAAAAACCCCATAGGAATGAATGGAGTCGGGTAGAAAGAAAGCCTCAAAAAAGCCTCCAAATGACCGTTTTCAACGCTGTACTGTGTCGTCATGCTTTCACCTACGAACACCGTTTAACTTCCAGTTTGTAGATATGTCTGTGAACTACTCAGAAGTGAAAACGGGATGTGGATATCTGTTATCGTCTCCTCACAAGTACTCCTCAAAGCTCATGTCCAAAAATCAGCAAAATCATCGTTTACAATGAAAGTCAATGACGGAATTCTCCAACCGCTAGAGTGGCCCACTCTAGCTTTTTTAAAGATTTCAAAACTCCGAACAACTTGACCTTACTCGCTCAATTTTCACTCTACGTAGACAAATTATACATCAAAACGTAGGTATTTTTGTCAGGATTCGGGAAATGTAACCCTCATTGGTGTGGCATTTATAGATTTTTTGCAAATCACCTCAGACCGACACAAACCCGAAGCCTCCCCCATTCATTTCCTATGGAGCGGTTTTGAAAAATGACGTCTGGAAATCCAAAACATCACATGTTTTCGCATCGTCACTACTCCTAAACCGTTTTATTTACAGGCATGAGACTTTCACACATGAATGTCCCAACCCTTCTGGCACTCAAGAAAAATTAATTTTGTGGATAACTGTTACTGTTTTTCCACAGGAACAATTTGTTCGGGAGTAGCGAATGTGCAAAATCCTGAAATCGCTTTGGAGCTGCATTTTCCCACATCATCCACTTTTTTAATTCGTCGCTGTGCCTACACCGATTTTTGTAAAAATATGAAAATGAGCTACATGGTCATCAAAAGCCTGCTGATACTCACAGTGAAATAATTATTTTGATATCTCTTATACTTTTTTAGCCAGAGCGATTTGTTCGGGACCATTTTCAGAGGATTTCTGAAATTTCATAAAAATGTCCTTTAGATCATAATTTTTTTACGCCTTTATTAAACTTTTTCCAGCAAAAACCGATAGCAAGTCTTCTTCCCCTATCCATTACGAAATAAACACAGAAAAAATTACGTCTCTACCATTTACGGTTCCGGAGAAATCGTGCGTTGTTCGAGGCAAAGTTCTCCATTATAATCCAATAGGCTGACTTGGACAAAAAGTGTCTGCACTTCTTTTAGACTGGCCCGCTGCAGCTGTGTCAGTGAGTTTCCATGACGACGGAACTCTGAGGGCCAGTGGGAGACGTTCCATTGAGATACAATGGCAACTTTCATCGCTCACTGCAGTGGCTGTGATTAATGTAGAAATCTGAAATTCGCACAGTCACTTCCTCTTAACATTTTAAAATTTTCATGTGACTTTCAGTCATGTGTCAGTTTTCTGTGCCATTTTGGATTTCACATGCTTTCCTATTGGGCCTTTGCTTCTAACAGGACCTGGCATGATGCCCAGACATGACCCAATTGGCCAATACAGCACCACCCACATGTGGGAAATGGCACTACACACCATTTTGGTCAAATGTTGAGTTCTGGGCCCAGATGTGGTGAGGCTGAGTTTCTAAAGGAGGCCAATCTGTCCCATGAACTTTTGTCACGTTTGGTGACATTAAGTATTGGCACCCCTATTTGAGGCACTTCCCAGTACAGGATTTGGACAAAACTTAGAGAGTACAATCACCTGGTGATACTGAACACAATGTTGTTAGCGGCTAACGGTTAGCATGTTGCTAACCGGAAGTAGGTTTAGGAAGGTCTCACCAACTTCTGCTTCACAGAGTCAGTTCTTCCTTTAGAGAGAAAGCTCCACAATAAATTTGGGCTACGTCGCATAAAGCATCTCCAAGCTATGAGATGTCAAACATCCAATGTTTTTCAATGGGGGACCAAACCCCTTATGGTCCCAATACTGCATGACCTTATATGGCGCTACAGTATAGCTCAGATGGAAAGTGCAGGCTTTGCATGCAAGAGGTCGTGGGTTCGAAACCCGGCGTAAGTGACTAAGATTTTTGTGTTATAATCCTCACAGTGTGTTTATTAAAACATGTATGCTGATCCCATGAAGTATTTTTTTGTACCACCCGCCATTTTGAGTTACCATGGCAACATTATAAATGACGTATTTTCTCCCTATTTGAGGCTCATCCCAGTACAGGATTTGGACCAAACTAACAGAGTACACTAACCCAGTGATACCAAACACAACCATGTAAGCGGCTAACGGTTAGCATGTTGCTAACCGGAAGTAGCTCTAGGAAGACTGTACAAACTTCTGCTTGACAGATTTGGTGAATTTTAGGATTTTCTCCCTTTTTAGGCACTTCTCAGTACAGGATTTCAACCAAACTAACAGAGTAACATCACCCGCTGATACTGAACACAACCATGCTAGCGGCTAACCGTTAGCATGTTGCTAACCGGAAATAGCTTTAGGAAGGTCCTACCAACAGCTGCTTAGCCAGAGTTCTTCTGCCTTTACAGACAGAGAGGGCTGTAGCTGTCAGTGAGTCTCCATGACAACGCTGCTAGCAAGAGGCTCCTAGGAGGTCCATTGACTTAACATGGCACCTTTCAACAGCCGCTGCGAGGGCTGTGAAGACCGTAGGAACCTGAAATTCGCAGTGTTACTTCCTGTTGCTATTTCTGACGGTACGGTACGCACCAAGTGGCAGGCGCCTTGCTAAATTTCTTCAGAAATTTTTCTAGTTATTCTTTATTTTTCTTACTTCACGATTAATGTGGCCCAAACCGTGGCGAGCACCCTCAAAATATAGGTATCAAAACGTGCGGCTCGATTACGAGATGTGTGGTACTACCTTTATTGGTGTTTCAAGTTACCAGGGCAACAAAATTAGCGGAAAACCAACCCCCAAAAAACCCATAATAATCAATGGAGTCGGGTAGAAAGAAGGCCTCAAAAAAGCCTCAAAATGTTTTCTCATCGTCGCTACTCCTAAACCGTTTTATGTACAGGCATGAGACTTTCACACATGAATGTCCCAACCCTTCTGGCACTCACAAAAAAGGAATTTTGTGGATAACTGTTACGGTTTTTCCGCAGGAACAATTTGTTCGGGAGTAGCGAATGTGCAAAATCCTGAAATCGCTTTGGAGCTGCATTTTCCCACATCAACCACTTTTTTACATCGTTGCTGTGTCTACACTAATTTTTGTACAAACATAAAAATAAGCTTCATGGTCCTCGAAAGCCTGCTGATACTCACAATGAAATAATTATTTTGATATCTCTTATACTTTTTGAGTTACAGCGATTTGTTCGGGACCCTTTTTAGAGGATTTCTGAACTTCCATAAAAATCCCCTTTAGATCATAATTTTTTACGCCTTTATTCAACTTTTTCCAGCAAAAAACGATAGTTTGTCTTCTTCCCCTATCCGTTACGAACTAAACGCAGAAAAAATTACGTTTCTACCATTTACGGATCAGGAGATATGAAGCGTTGTTCGAGGCAAAGTTCTCCATTATAATCCAATAGGCAGTCTCTGACAAAAAGTGTCTGCACTTCTGTAGAATTGCCTGCTGCAGGTGTGTGAGTGAGTATCCATGACGACGGAACTCTGAGGGCCAGAGGGAGAGGCTCCATTGAGATAGAATGGCAACTTTGCAGTTGCCATTCTATCGCACAGTCACTTCCTCTTGACATTTTAAAATTTTCAAGTGACTTTCAGCCATGTGTCAGTTTTTGGCCCATTTTGGATTTCACATGCTTTCCTATTGGGCCTTTGCTTCCAACAGGAGCTGGCATGATGCCCAGACACGACCCAATTGGCCAATACAGCACCACCCACCTGTGGTATATTAAAACATGTGTGCTGATCCCATGAAGTATTTTTTTGTACCACCCGCCATTTCGAGTTACCATGGCAACGCTATAAACAACGTTTTTTCTCCCTATTTGAGGCTCATCCCAGTACAGGATTTGGACCAAACTAACAGAGTACACTCACCCAGTCATACCAAACACAACCATGTTAGCGGCTAACGGTGAGCATGTTGCTAACTGGAAGTAGCTATAAGAAGCTTCTACAAACTCCTGCTTTACAGATTTGGTGAATTTTGGGATTTTCTCCCTTTTTAGGCACTTCTCAGTACAGGATTTCAATCAAACTAACAGAGTAACATCACCCGGTGATACTGAACACAGCCATGCTAGCAGCTAACTGTTAGCATGTTGCTAACCGGAAATAGCTTCAGGAAGGTCCTACCAACTGCTGCTTAGCCAGAGTTCTTCTGCCTTTACAGACAGAGAGGACCACAGCTGTCAGTGAGTCTCCATGACAACCCTGCTAGCAAGAGGCTCCTAGGAAGTCCATTGACCTAACATGGCACCTTTCAAAGGCCACTGCGAGGGCTGTGAAAACCGTAGGAACCTGAAATTCGCAGTGTTACTTCCTGTTAGTATTTTTGACGGTACGGTACGCACCAAGAGGCAGGTGCCTTACTAAGTCTCTTCAGAAATTTTTCTAGTTAGATTTTATTCTCGTAAAATTTTACATTCAATGGACAAAAAAATGGGAAGGTAGAAGAGAAAAGAAGGAAAGGATAAAACAACACAAAATGCTAAAAGGGAGAAAGGTGACAAAAATAGAGGAGAGGAAAAGGAGAGAACAACATAACATCCCAAACCTCTGCTTCTACACCTGAAGGGAGAAGTATAAAAGGAACAGCAAAACCAACTGATAAAATATTACAGATACAAACAACCAACGCCTTGATAACGTCACTGAAGAATACATACTATTATTTAATATGAGATGTATAAATTGACAGCTAAACTAACTATAGGGTTTTCTGTGTAGAAGTAAGCAGACATATCCAAGGTGTTTGCTAGTGGAGTAGTGTATGTTAGGTTTATCCATAAGAAAAATGCTCAATAGTGGTTGAGCACTCTCCCCCCCACATTCACTCATCAAACCTAAACCCCACCTACATTGCAAAGTGACAGGACGTTTCGCCCCACCCACCTCCCCCTCCACCTTCTGGTATGATGTCACCATGTGACATTTGATTTATGATCACATGATTTATGATCAAGATTTATGAAATGTAACCTAAGATTAAGGCCGTTTCTCAATATGCGTTCTTGAGCGTTCTCGTGTGCTCGTGTGCTCGTGACACGTCATCAGCCTCAGCCCGAGCACTGTTCCAATGCTGAGAACGCCAAATCGAGAACGCGCCGAATTCCCCGGATGTTGTTCTCGCCCGCCCTCTTTATCGAGCATGCATCAGAGCAGACTTGTGCGTTCTTCAGACTGACCGCTTGCCCAGAATGCACCGCGGCCGCAGCTTGATTCGAGACAGCGCAAACAGAGCTCACAGCGGTAAGTTAAAATTTTCCTTTTCTGCTCCTGTTGTTGTTCAAAAGTACGTTTTAAGATCGTTTGAGGTGAGAACATTATACTTTTAAGCTTCCCTATGTGGCCTGTTTACATAGTTAGTGCGTAATTTAAAAAAAGTAGTGTGCATAATACCGCTGGTTATGATTTGTTTGTTTTGTGTTTATCTGACTGACGTGTGTTGCTTTATTAACTCAATACTTGTTGAAATAAATTGTAAATGTCTCCCTAGGACGGCAGCAGCATATAAAATAAATAAATAAATACATTCTACAAATGTTTTTCCTATCTAAGTGAGTTTCTTCTGAGTCAGGACATGAATAATTGAGAGGAGAAAGAGGGAAAGAAAACAATAGTAATAATAGTATATGAAAAAACAGACATTTATTTTATACAAATGTTTTATCTTTGGAACAGAATGAAGGTGTAATATATTCAACAAATTATTAACAGTTACTAACATGGTTTAAAACAAAGAAATAACTCATTAAGATCTTATACAAACAGACAATGCCTATAAACTTACAATTAAAAATAGTTGGAATGGAAATTAATTTACGCATTATTTTATGTATTTTTCCAGGTGGTGAAAAAAAAAGAAATAAAGCAGCATGTGAACATGACTCCAACTGATCTACATTAGGTCAGGTGTAGTCATGTTCACTTAAACATGCAGCCAGCCGGAGCAGCTCCCTGTCTTCAGCCGCCGGATGGCCGTCCTCCTCTGGGTCCACCTCCTCATCCTCCACATCAAGCTGGTCCCCTGCCTCTATACTAATATTGTGAAGGATGCATCAGGCGGCGATTACTTTTGGGGCAAACGTGAGGCGGAACCTCCAGCGCCCTTAAGAAGATGGAACGCCACCGTGTCTTCAGACCACCAAAGACACGCTCAATGATGTTTTATCAGCCTTGGCGTGGTGTCTGTTGTAGCCTGCCTCCTATCCAATTAATATCATCTATCAATTGTGTGTCATTGCTGGCTCTATTTAAGGACAAGAAGGTAAGAGATATACTGGCAAGCTTTTTTCCTATAGGATGCACCGCAGGCCAGCCAGTAGAGGGTCACCAGCACCTCTATCTGCTGTGACCATCCATGGACCTTCTGGATGGAGAGCAGCTGAAGGAGGAGGACGATGGTGGCCTTGTTTAGCCTGAAGGCTGGTTTCAGGTCCCCTTCATTAAAAAATATTTGGAGGATTGGCACAGAGGTGTTTATCCTCACATATTTTGTTTGTTTCTTCCTGTAAATAAAAATGCCAAATGTTACTATAATTGTTTTTTGTCACCTTTTCTATGCATAAAACTATACCTGTTTAACATGCAGATTATTATAGTTATCAAGAAAGAAAAGGTAAAATGTATAGTAAATGTAACAAATGGCTTCCCTTCTCTGGTATTTTTACCATTTCACTGAAAAAATGGGCTGAACTAACTGCACATAATTTATAGATTAATCACTGTAAAGGTGAACAGACATAAAAATGTTTTTTTTTTTTTTCCTTTCTTAATGATCACTGCTGTGAAGGTCAGGAGGTGCAATAAAGTAGCTTAACCCTACTGTTATTAATGTTAAAACTGGTTTTTCATTTTTATTAATATAGGAAAAATACTCACAATTTCAACCTGATCACGTTTTTAATATCATCATCAATGGGTTTCTTTTTAAGATAAAAGTAGGAAAGAGGCTGTCAATCTTAAAATGCCTACCAGTTGGCAATAGATGGGTGAGCAAAGCCTGCCTTCTGAGCCTCCTCTGCCGCATCAATCTTCTCCTTGCTCGGATTTGGCTCCTCAACTGCATCACCTCCTCTTCAGCCTGCTGGTAAAGCTGACCAATGACCGAAGCAACAGCAATATTGCTCGTATTGCTCATTTTGCTTCTACAAAGTGCTGATTTTTAAAGAAGATTCAATCGCCTCTGCAACTACAACAATTACAACTCCCCACAAAGAAATTCACGCTATTGCTGGTTTTATACCCACAGTTCTGTAATTATTTTAGATATTTTTTATACTTTTTACAAATTAATTTAAATAAAAAACGTTTTCAATAAGATATGATGGTGTAGTGTATAAATAGTTTTGAACGTTAAAGGAATGCTCAAGAGCTGTGGGTGTGATGACGTCACAAGTATACTTCTGTTCCAATGCACAATACGTGCTGCGTGCTCGCGTTCTCGTCAAGTCCGATCTTCCTGTGTTCTTACCGAGAACAGACTTGACGAGAACGCGAGTACGGACTCGCGTTCTCGTGAATTGAGAAACGGCCTAAATGTCCTACATGTCACAGATTACATGTGACCTATGACCTATGATTTATGATCACATGACCTAAGATTTATGACTTGTGACCTATGATTTCAATCAATCAATCAATCAATCAATTTTATTAGTCAACTGCAATTTGCATTACAATTGAAAATTCAGTTCCAGTACAACCGTCCATCACATACACTTAACAAACATTTTGGGGGAACGATTGACTGAGGCTTTGCGTTGCCAGGAACGCAGTCAGTCGGCCGCTGCTACATGAGCGCAAGCCGTTAGGTGCGTCCCTCCAAACTGCCCTAGTCCCTAGGCGCTGCCCTTGAATCTGTTGAAGAAAGATTACCACTGGGGGAGTGGAGGGAGATAAAAAAGACAGGTGCTGCACAATTTGTGTTTCCACACAAAATGTGAAGCATCCGACAAAAAACCTAATTTGCACGAAAAGCACAATCAATGACGAGACACATATATGCAGAAGGTAAACATTTGAGTGCTGGTCAGGTAAAAGTCATCTGTATTTGTGAGCATATGTGTGTCTGGGTGCATGTTGTGTGGAAATCTGTATGTCCATGAAGGCCGTCCCTCCGGCAGGCAAGTGTCCTTGATGGAAAGTCTATCACTTCGCAGCTCCAGCTTGACGTCTCCACAGATGTCAGCAAGGAAGGTGGGGGGGGGGCAGGGGATTTGTGCGATGTCGCCATAACAACTCAGGGAGAATTTGATAGCGGGGAGTCCGATTTGAAAAAACAGAATTTGAACAAGCTTACACCAACTTTTCTGTCAGCCTTAAAGTCTTTTCGCCGCTGGCTCCAGGATCCAATATTCCAATAATCCAATCGATGGGCTAGTAACGTTCACACTTCCAGGTTTTTTCCCATCTCACCTCTGTACCACAACCGCGGTCAGCTTATCAAGCCATCCGTTTTGTTCATTCAACGACCTCGTGATCACATCGACTGCCGCTGGCAGTCTCATCAAGGCCATATTGACCGCCAGCAGCTTTTGAAGGTGTTGGTACATTAAATATCCTCCGAGGTCGAAAAAGAGGAATCCAAGTATCGAAAATCCGAATAAGTACACATCTTCGACGTCCTCAACAGAAAGAATTGAGAGGCACACCGTGGACCATTTCTCCCACGGGTCCAAGATGTATCCCGCAAAAAAAGTTCCGTCGGGACAGGCACGCTCCCCGGTCCTTTGCTTTCCAGTTAAAAAAATGTGATCAATAGCGTTGAGAGACCAGCTGACGAGATCCATAATTGCCTTAGAGTTTTCGTTTGCTATGAAGAAATGGCAGGACGTGCACACCCATGCAGGCTTTGGCCGTGGCAGGCAGAGCAGGATCTCAAATGGCTGGCGGGACTGAGCTTTCTTCGGCGGCTGGCGGGAGTGAGCTTTCTTCGGCGGCTGGCGGGACTGAGCTTTCTTCGGCGGCCGGCGGGACTGAGCTTTCTTCGGCGGCTGGCGGGACTGGGAACTTGGTGATGGACACGTCTGGCTGGGCCTCGAGGGAGGTTCTGTGCCGGCAAGCCCGGCGTCTGCACCGGGGGAAGCCAGACTGCGATGCAGAGACCGCTGCTGGTGGTGAGGCAGCGGTGGAGACAGCAGCAGAGGCAAAGGTCGATGAATGTACGTGCGCACACACACAGGCTTTGGCCGTGGCGTGCGCAGCAGGAGCCTTTGGTCCAGCCGGTGAAGGTATGTGCACACCCACGCAGGCTTTGGCCGTGGCGTGCGCACCAGGAGCCTTTAGTCCGGCTGGTGAAGGTATGTGCGCACCCACGCAGGCTTTGGCCGTGGCGTGCGCAGCAGGAGCCTCTGGTCCAGCTGGTGAAGGTATGTGCGCACCCACGCAGGCTTTGGCCGTGGCGTGCGCAGCAGGAGCCTCTGGTCCAGCTGGTGAAGGTATGTGCGCACCCACGCAGGCTTTGGCCGTGGCATGCACACCAGGGACGGTCCAGCTGGGGAATAGATAATCTCTGTCTCCATAGAAGAAGTCCCACAGACTGGATTCCTCCACGTGTGGCACTCTAGGACAGCGTGGAACTAAAGGAGGCTGGTCATCCCAAACATCCATTACGGAGTGGCTGGACGGGGGCTGCTGCAGAGTCCTGGGCACCATCCTGAGATTTCCTTTGTACGCCCCTGCTTTCCCCGCAGACTGGCAGATAAGAGGCTTGCTTGCTGGGAGGAGGAGGAGCGGTCGGATGCCTCGGAGCCGGGGTGAAGGTTGTTGGGCGGCAGTGAAGGGAAGCAAAAAGAAGAGTTGGCGACGGTGGCCGACCCTCACGGGAAGACTGTGGGGCGTCAGCCAGGAACGACGTGGCGTTTCCTCTTCTTCGCCGTCCTGCATGCCTGCCCCGCGCCGGTGGCTGACCCCCACGGGAAGTTTGCGAGGCGTTAGCCCAGCATGGCATGGAGACATTCTCCCTCTGTCTCCAGAGCTGATTAAACATTCCAGCCCCGTTGCCTGGCCCTCTCGGGTTGGGTCATTACTGTCAGGGTATGAGGTGGCGAGGACCTAGGCGGCAACGAGGCAGAGGCGGGCGCATGGGGTTAACAAAGATATTTTTATGAAACGAAAGACTTACATGAAAAACTTGGGAGCGCAGGAGCCCGTGGAACACAGGTTGACCAGAAGACAAACACAGAATGACCTGACAATGGGGAAACAAACTGAAGCAACTTATATACACGCGCACACACACAATGGGGATAATTAAACACAGGTGAGTCCAATCAACAGAAACACAACACAGGATCCTGACACTCTCTCCCTCTCTCTTTTCTGCAACTTTGAAACTTTCCTTGTGGGGTTCAACCCTCAGCATGTTAAATAAAGTTATTAAAAGTAATAATTGTAATAATGGCATTATTCTTTATAGGGCCATATATTACCTGTGGAGAGGTTTTTCTACCTGTTTACCCAGTGTCATGGTTTGAGGTTTTTGTTGAGTACCAACGGTGCAGATGAACCGGAGTGGAAGCATTGGGTGGCAGGTAAGAGATTTAATCCAGAGCGAATATCGAGTAGGTTACAAACTCAGACAGAAAACAAACTAGAGAGAGAAACTTACTAAGACTGTTCACTGAGTATAAACTGACTGGGAAATGAATGTAATCAACTGACAATCCAGCGAAGACAAAACAGAAACCCGGAACTTAAATACACAGGGGATAATTGAACTAAACAGGACACAGGTGTGGGGTAACAGAAACGGCTGGCAGGCAACTTAGGAAGAGGAGTGAGAAACAGTAAATGAAAACATACACGAAAACAGAAAATATCCACGATCCCAAGGATTAAACTCATAAACAAATCATCAGGAATACCTAGGGATCTTGACATAACCCCCCCTTAAGGGCGTATACCAGACGCCCAAACAAAACAAAAAACAACCCGAACAGGGCAGTCTGTAGCGACTTTCGCGGAGGATGATTTCGGCGTAGCAGAGTCAGTGGAGGACGACGGTGTGTCAGCAGGCCCTTAGAACGGAGCAGGACCCTTGAAGTCCAGCGACGGAGCAGAACCCTCGAAGGCCAGCAGAGGAGGTCCACTTGGGTCTCTCGGATGCAGAGCTTAAGAGAATGGGCTCGAGGCGGATCCTCCCGGACAGCCTCTTCGAAGGACTCCGGGGCTGAGACTGGAGGACTGGTCTGGCGAAAAAGCAGACTCCTCGGTGGCTGGCGACAAAGCAGGACCTTCGGCGGCGAAGCAGGACCTCAAACGATCGGCGACGAAGCAGGACTTTTGACGACCGGCGGCAAGGCGGGATCCTCGGAGACCGGCTGCGGAGCAGGGACTGCAGGCCTACTGGGGGTTCCTAGAGTCTCTAAAAGTAGAAAGGGAGGCAAATCCTTTAGTCATCAGGCTCCTCTCCTGTGGAACCAACTTGCAGTTTTGGTCCATGAGGCAGACACCCTGTCTACTTTTAAGACTAGGCTTAAAACACACTAGGCAGGTGTGTTGTTTTGTCACCTCTTAACATTTGTATTCTTTAGAGAGGTCAGGAGCTGATATTTTTCCAACATATTAAAGTTTAGCAAATAGCATATAATAATCACTTTGAGAGGAGAAAATCCTGATTTAAAGAAAGAACTTTGGCTACCACTGTGTAGATAACAAAGGAGCATTGTAGACAAACTTTATAAACTTATTTCAATTCTCACATTATAGTTTTGAATTTCTCTTAATAGTTAGATCTCCTTTAATATTTAAGATAATATCCTTCAATAGAGTGAAAAATAAGATTTTTTTAGCTTCTAATTAAGTAGAAAAAGTCAAATGTAAAATCAACAACTATAACCACATAGTATCAGACAGAAAAATACTGTTTTTAAGAAGAATCATAAACGGTAAGGTAAACCTAATTGAAAGAATGTAATGCAGCTTTAAAAATCAGTCTCTACCACCACAACCCCTTCAAACTGCACAAGAGACCTGGCTGCTGTATTTCTTTGCATCTCTGTTTGATTAAACCTTATAAAAATAGCTGCATAGTAATTCCTATAATTTAACATTATAGTCCTCTTTTTATTAAATAGGTTACTTTTAGCGTAACCATCTTTTATTTAGAGAATAGAGAGTGATGAAAACCGTGCCTTTCAGATATCTGAAAAAAATCATATCCTGCATCTTCTAATTTCTATTCCTGTTTTTCAGAATAATAACATAACAATAACAAACATTGAGGTATTAGCGCCAAAGAAACCTGTTTGAAACTAGTACTATTTGACAGCAAAGTGCATCCCTGCACAAGTGAGTATGCTTCCCTTAGACTGTGTCGACAAACCCTCTGTTTTATAAGTGAAATCTGTAACATACATCTCCACATACTAACTACAACAGTATATCACAGCAACCTGTACAATCCAAACAGCCATCTTTACTGTCATTCTTAATGAATAAAAGTTGTCTAGAGCCAAGAAACCTATGTAACCCTTTTGTAGTCTACTCAAAAGTACTTTCTGTAGTTTACATAGTCATGGAAATTAAGATAAAACATGTAGTTTGCAGCCTAGTGAAAAAAGAATCAAAAGACTACAATTCAATTCAATTCAATTTTATTTATATAGCGCCAATTCATGAAACATGTCATCTCGAGGCACTTTACAAAGTCAAAATCAGTCAGATTATACAGATTGGTCAAAAATTTCCTATATAAGGGAACCAGTTGATTGCTTCAAAGTCCCGACAAGCAGCATTCACTCCTGAAGAAGCGTAAAGCTACAGGAAGAGTCGTCTGCATTGTCCATGGCTTTATAGCAATCCCTCATACTGAGCAAGCATGAAGCAACAGTGGAAAGAAAAACCACCCATTAGCGGGAAGGAAAAACCTCCAGCAGAACCGGGCTCAGTATGAACGGTCATCTGCCTCGACTGACTGGGGGTTACAGAAGACAGAGCAGAAAGCATGAATCAAATAACTTGTATTAGTGTCATTCAGGGGTGGGAATTCTATGCAAACATAGTATGAAAAAAAAATGCTTGAACTAACTTTGTTTTTACCTTTATATTTAAAAATATTTTTACCATAAATTTTAAGTTGAAAAAAGTAATTTAGGAGGGCCGAAAGATGGTCTAAAGAGCCACCCATGGCTTTGGAACCGTAGGATGCAGACCCCTGGTACAACAAGTACTTGTCAGGGTATTGTGTCAAATCATTTTGTGTATGTAACAAGTAGATGTTTTGATTACATTTCGTCAGCCATTTACTAAATTTTTATTCCTTACATTTTCAAATATTGAACTATTTTTCTCACGATACAGGCATTTGTGTAATCGGTTACATTCTGTAATTTAGTTTAACTGCGGCATTGAAAAAAGAAAAACACCAGTTTAAAAAAAATTTAACTGAATTATGTTTACAAGAATGTAGCTAAAATATTAGACTGTTTCTGAATTTACTTTAGGCTTAGCTTATGTGTCTTTTCAAACCCTGAGACTGGAAAGGTTTTGTGTCTCTATAGTTGTATTCCCATTTGTTTTGTATAGCGATGTTAAATGGTATAAAGACTTTAAAAGTTTTTGGAAAAACAAACAGTCCCCGTTTTCCTGGCATCAGGGTAGATGAATCACTTGACCCAGGACGTCAGCTTCTGCGCCTTAGAACAATAAATATATTTTAATGGGAATGCAAAACCTCAAACTTGCACAGTAGTTGAACATGGCAGACGTGTGGCTCGGTCCTGGGTGAGCTTTCTCATGCACAGCTTAGAAAGACCGCTGATTTTATTTTAATTTTAGTTTCACAGAAAACAGACTTTACTTAGCTTGCTTGAGTCTGCATATGTTTGTTAGTGTCCGAACCCCATACAGGCCCACGGAAAGGCTTGTCTCCCCAGTGCAGACACATTTGCTGGTCCACCGGAACAGAGAAACTTGTGAGGGAGAGGGCTTAGCTTTGTTACAGTGCCACCAGCTGGGATGGGGCAGTTCCCTAGAGGGGTCTGTGGCTTCTCACATTTCAGAAACAGTCTGGTTTATCTCTCGGCTGATTTCACAACAATGGAAGTCAATACATAGAGTAGGACACCACAAAGTGCAGCCTTACAAAGGAAAGACAGGAGTTGTAAGACATTACATTATTCAGTTTTATCACCAATCTTGCATATTCATCTGTAAAGTGCACGGGCACATTTTTTTGTATTCTTGGCTAAATAGATTATGAATAGCAGGCCACTAGAGAAATCAAATCAGATTACCATGACTGAATTTCTTTATCAGATTAATAAGACATTTGTTTGTTGTGCTACTACACACAGTTTTAAGTTATTCAATGTTTACTAAATGTCCCTTGGTCTGTTAGGTATTGTTTGATGAATAGCTGTTCAAACAGCTGATATTAGAACAATTGTTGAAGGGGTGATTCGAGCACTGACATTCTTTTAACGGCAGACTCTGCACACATCTGGAATAAATGAGTGACAACTTCTCTTCGTGTTCAAGAATTTATTAACAAAAATAAAGTGAACATCCAGAGAATACCACTATAGAATGCTGTTTGTCTGAATTAACACTATATTTCAAACAACAGGCTGGTGAAACTAGTAAGAAAAATTAAGATAAGGAACTATGTACACACAAAGGAAACAAAAAAAGGACTAAATAAAACAGTTGAAAACCCTCATCAGAATGATGCAATGAATCCTGGTTTACGGAAGATCAAAATTAGAGAACATGTAATGAGTTTAAATTAGCTCAACTAATTTAGAACAACATTTGATATGCGTTTCAACCCATTCACAATGCAAGTGTGAATTATATAAAACATTATTTTAGGAAATAATATTTGAAAGAATGATTAGCCAATTAGAAATCAATAACCTTCAAGACACTTTATTTTATTAATGTAATTATTTCTCCAGGGAATAATTAGACTTTAATCAGGATGACAACCGGAAAATGACGTGTGTCGGACCGCATCCTATCCATGTTGATTCTAATATAAAATTAGACAAATACCATTAAATCAACATTAATCTTCCACAATAATGCTGTAATCACACTCATAGCATTATTGACCAGTGGCGGAGCAGAACAAAAAGCATCCATTATGTTTAATAAAAACAAACAAACTGCAGTTGTGTTTACTAGGGCCGTAGCACTATAATGTTACCCGGGAAGTCCTTCCAAAAAAAAGTAAAAAAAACAAAGCAACTGGACTTGTTTTCCGTAGTTACCCGGGAAGCTAATAGCACTAATGCTAGCAGATATTTGCACTAATTTAAAAGACTTTTAAGTTCTATTTGGTCATAATAAGTGGACCAGACAACACAAACATTCATATCCCATTGGTGTATAAAACCCTTATGGAAATAAAATTTCTTATAACCGAAAAAACACACTCAAACACATCAGGAAAGCTTGGTTTACAGAATGCTAATGGGGCTAGCATGTTAGCTTGGTCAAGATTTAAAAAACAGTGAAAACACATTCAGTAAACCACTTTAACCGATTTTATCCCTCTGTCTGGTTGTGGTGATAGGGCGTCCGGTTGCAGTGAATTATTCCAGGGTGAAACTGGTTCTTCGCCCAAGGGCGAGGAGCTGGCTAGCTCAGGAGGTGAAAAGTCCTCGTTTGTGATCCGGGCTCCAGCGGTGGGCGCTCTGCCTGTGAACATGGGTACCTCCGTTCGCCCTCTCTGTGCGAACAGTGCTTCTGGTGAGGACCTGCACTCAGCCTGTGAAGACAGAGGGGGGTTGCAGTGTGGTCTTCCTAGTGTGGCTGTGTTCTTAGGCTCCCTGCACTGCTTGAAGGGCGATTTTTTCAGATCAGTTTTTCTCCGGCAAAAGCTGAGAAAGAAGGTTACAAGCAGCCTGTTTCCATGGCACTTAAAGTTGGAAAAGGGCATGGACACATTTAGCTTTGATTCTGGCTACATATGTGGCAGTTCACCGACCTACAGTCAGATCCTCCGCAGAGGAAGATGAGAGTGTTCTCCCTAATGCTGCTAAGGCAGCGGGCAAAAATAGAGTGATTGTAGCGTGGCCAGGACGCTTCATACAGTCCCCCCACCCTGCTGTGAGAGCAGTCACCTGGGAGGGGTAACTGCAACAGTCCGATCCTACACCCCTTTACAAACAGGGTCAGGAAAACACATATATTGCCTAAATCAATAGCTGCCCAGGCAGCAACAGGTGTAATGAAAGGGCAGCCCGGCAAGTTGTTATGCCCAGAGTGCTGCAACCTTCAGTAAGGCGTGCAGATAATCACATGCCTAAAGCAGAAAGCTCATTAACTGTAGGCTCAAATAATAAAAATCTAAATGGCAGGCAACTTACCCAAGAGTGGAGACACAGTTTACCCAGGAAGAGAGCAGACCAGCAGGTGAAAACCAGGTGAGAGGCTTTGCACTGCCATACACCCCAGCTGCAGCTGGCCACGCCAGCAGAGCAACACACTGCAGAGACACAAGGCAGGTGTGTCTGCTTTCTGTAACTTTCTGTAAGATATTATACTGCATCTCGTCATATCTGTTACATATTGATATCTTGGAGGGTGCTAAAATAATATCCTCCCATTCATTGGGGTCAATTGTTGTTTTCAGAAGTGTTTTCCAAGAGAATCTTAAACTTGATAACCTGTCAACAGCAAAATGCTGCAAAGTTGCGTAAAACTTAGAGATAAAGTGGTTCTGATTCTAGCTGTCCAAGAGTACCTTCTCGACTAAGTTAAAATGTTCAGGAAGGCAAAGCTCTTTTATTTTAGAGTATACGTAGTATTGAATTCAGTTCTGGGAAAATTATATTGAGTTTTTATGGTTTCAAATGATTTAAATTTTCCTCTATCCCAGAGGTCATAAACACTATGAATTCCTGTTCCCTCCGTTTTTTTTAATTTGGCTCCAGTGCTCCCTCCTGATAATTCTGGATTATTTACAAGTGATGAAAGACACCAGAGTGTATGTTGTGCCCAAAATAGATTTCTTAAATACTGCCAAGATTTGATGACATTTGTAATCATGAAGCTTTACCTGGCCATAACCGGCTATTCTTGTTTGTAATTTTAATACCCAAATATGTGAGTCCCTCAGGGGCTCACGGTCTTTATTGTGGCCGCAGGCATAATTTCGGACTTAGAAAAGTTAACCTTATTTGCAAAAATCTGTGCAAATTCGTTGGCACACTTAATTAACGCTGGTATCTATTTAGTGGGGTTGGTTACAGTTAGAAGAATGTCATCTGTGTACAGTATAATTTTATGTTGTATAGATCCTATCATTGTTGCTTTATTTCTTGGGGTTTGTCTCACTGCTATTGCTAAAGGCTCTATAGCTAAAGAAAATAACAAGGGCGATAGTGGGCTCCCCTGAGCTGTGCCCCTTTTTAACTCAAATGGGTCGGAGACAAAACCATTTGTCACAACAGAGGCCGTAGGCATTTTATGCAACAGCTGTACCCAGCCAATGAAATCGGATTGAAGCCCAAATCTTCTTTACACTTCTAACATATACGCCTGTTCAATGCGATCAAATGCTTTCTCTGCATCCATTGATATAATGGCTCATGGAATTTGATGAAAATTGAGATAACAGATTATATTAGGGTATTCTCCGGACCATTAAGTGCACCAGATTATAAGGTGCACAGTGAATTAATGTATGTATGTGTGTCTTTGTCCACATATAAAGTGCACCAGATTATAAACCGCACTAAACATTTTTACCAAGTGTGTAACTTTACTCCGCCCCTTCAATTACACAGCTCTCTCCTGAGAGAGGTAGAGCTATCTGTCTCGACAGACTAGTTGGACTACACTGCCCTGTTTCTAATATAAAGGCCAAAATAAATGTAACGCAGGCTACCAAAAGGCTTCCACATATTCGGACATACCGTGCGCACACTGTGAGCTGCACGGACTCTGTGCTGACGTTTTACCTTTCACAGTCGAGTCTACAATGCCTACATTTCTTGTGGCAAATTCCTACACTTCCCACATTTTCTGCCAGTGGGACGAATTGGCGTGGAACGGATGGTAAAATGTTTTTCAGCAGGCTGCCACTGCACACCTGTCAGTGAGAACAGAGAGGGACTGTGATGCCAAGCGTCCTGATGACCGCCAGATTGGAGCAGCTCGGTGTATCAAGCTTGGGTGTCACATCTAGAATAGTTTGATGGAAAGACTTCTTGCCTCCAATAAGTTTATAGTGTGATACCGCGTACGTGGTCATAAAAATTTAGTTCTGCAGCTTGGAACTGTATGCACAGAGTCCACCTTGAGTACCCTTCGGGTATGCGCAGACCTCCACAGAGTGAACTACGCCCAAGTATGTGGGGGCCTTTACATCAATGCACTTCTAGTTTTGACATTATAGTCAGGCAGTCTAGTAGAGTGTTCAGGGGTCCAATCAGGTAGTGGCACATTGTACCATAATGCTCCAAGTATCCATTAAGCGGTAATCATATATAAGGCGCACTGGATTATAAGGCGCAGCATTACATTTTGAGAAAATTCAGGATTTTATATGCATCTTCTGTAATGGTTTTTTACGTATTTGGCCCACATGCAGAACACACTCGAGAGGCAGGAGAACAGTTTAAGATGTTTCTTTGGCAACAAGTTGTACAGGGTGGGGCACAGGTGGTGCCACAACATGGGGAAACCGGGAAAGCAGGGAACCAGGGAGCACGCTCAATCTGCTGATGAGAAGGAGAGGTTATATTGTGTGCTATCGGCCGGAAGGTGCAAGACGTGAGGAGCTTACCGCCAAGTGTAGAGAACTTGATCGGGGGGAGTTATAAGGAGGAGCGGACACAGAGGTTGACTCCCTGAGACAGGACGTCAGGATTTCGGGGGAGATGGTGCCTGAGAGGCAGGGGGGAAGGCAGGAGAAGGGTGAGTGTAGTCCAAACGCTGTGACAAGTGGGAGCAGCGGCCGCCGGTCAGCTGGAGGAACCAGGGGATATCCATGAAGGCAGTCGGGCTTAGGCTTCACGACCCACGGGAGCTTCGGAGAGGGATCCGAACTGGTGATTAGACGAAGGCTTGGCTTAAGGATTTGCAGGTCTGAGAGAGCACTCAGAGCAGGATCCAGAGTGTGAGGCAACCTGGGACACAAGAGAGACAGGTTTAGCAATGGGAGAGACTAAACTGTCGATTGACAGCAGCCAACTAAGGCGTACCTAAGGTTAACATTCTGCCATCTTCCAGCTGACAGCCTGCTATTTTAATGCTCCCGTGCCACACCGCTGAATGAGCCGCAGGTGTGCGCCACACCCCCCTGCCAAACTACAGCCACCTAAGGGAAAAAGGAAGAGAGGAAAAAAAGGCAGAGCCGGCAGAGATCTGCTCAGCGCCAACTGCTGGGTCCTGACAACCCCCCCTCAATGGTCACCACCCGGCGGCACTGAGAAAGACGTGGAAGGACAGGAAGCCAGGAAGGCGTCGATCAGGGTGAAATCAGAGATGGAGGAACCGGGCACCAATGACCAGTCCTCAGGACCGCGGCTCTCTCAGTCGACAAGGTCTTGCCAACCTCTACCCCGTCAAGGGGAGTCCACAATCCGTCAGACCGGGAGGACTGGGTGCCCCTGGCGGTCCTTGGCGGTTGGAGCGGACTCAGCCGGAGGGCACAACGTGCTCGATAGCACAGGCTTGAGCCGAGAGACATGGAACGTTGGGTTAACTCGGGAGTGCGGAGGGAGACGCTGGCGGACGGCTGTGGGGCTGATGATGGACTCAATGGTGGATGGACCAGTTAAACAGGGAGCTAATTTGCGTGGCGTGGATCTGGTGGGGATGTCCCGGGCAGACAGACTCTGGGAGATAATGGGGGCAGGAGTTTGCTTCCGGTCAGCGAATCTGTGATTCTGCTCAACAGTTCGGTGGAGGGCCTGGATGGTCTAAGACCAGAACTGCTGGCAGCGGCGGATGTGGTGCTCCATGGATGGGACAAAGATCTGTCTCTCACCCGAAGGGAATAGGGGTTTCTTGGAAAAAACAGTGGCGGTGGAGATGTGGCCGTTGTGGGCGTATTCCACCCATGGAAGGAACTTGTTCCAATCCGATGGGTTGGAGGATGTAAGGCACCAGAGGGGACCAGGTCACATGGGCCAATCGAGGACCATCTTGATATATTCTGGGTCCGATTGGACACGCTCACCCTCTAGGATAAGGCAGAGGAAGGTCATAGAGGGCTTGTGAAACTCACATTTCTCTACCTTTACAAATAGACAGTTTTCTAGAAGATGTTGGAGGACTAAACACACATGGCGTTGATGCTCGGCGAGGTCTCGGGAGTAAATAAGTATATCATCCAGATAGACAAATGCAAAGAGGTTTAAGATGTCCCGGAGGACGTCATTAACTAGGGCCTGGAAAACGGACCCTAGTTTTCCAGGCGTGGCATTGCAAAGATCAATTGGCATGACCAGGTACTCAAAGTGTCCAAGAGGAGTCTTGAATGCCGTCTTCCACTCATCCCCCCCGCCGGATCCAAACTAGATCATACACATTGCATAAGTCTAGTTTGGTAAGGATTACGGCATTCTGGACCGGCTCGAGCGCAGATAAGAGGAGGGGAAGCGGATATTTATTTTTCATAGTTATCTGGTTTAGCCCACGATAATCGATGCACAGACAAAGAGAGCTGTCCTTCTTCCTCACAAAAAAAAAGAAGCGGAGAGGAGGAAGGACAGATTAGGCCAGAAGCAAGGGACTCATTAATTTATTTCGTTCGGCCCGGGAGATATTACAGATGTGACTAGTGGGCAGTGGAGCACCAGGCAGGAGGTCGATTGCGCAATCATACGGGCGGTGAGGAGGTAATAACTCTGCCTTGCTTTTACTAAATACTAGCCAAAAATCATGGTACTGCTCGAGGACTAAACTCAAGTCCACAGAGTCCTCGTTCTTAACAGGCCTCCCTGACAGTGGACTGGTAGGAACGGCAGATTGTAAACAAAGCGAGTGACAGGCCGGCCGATCACGATTCGAGCCATTGCTCAGCCCAGTTAATGTGGGGGTTATGCTGTTGCAACCACGCATAACCTAGGACAATGGGAGCGTGTTTTATAGGGAAAACCAAGAAGGAGGTTTGTTCCCTGTGGTTTCCTGAAACAATGACCTCCAGGGTTTTGGTCCTTTGGGTTACCCCGGGGAGACTGCCTCTGTCCAGGGCAGAAACCTGGAGGGGCATTGGGAGTGGCACCGTCTCTATTTTGGCCCATAGAAAAAGGGATTGGTCGATCAGATTAAAATCACAGCCTGAATCCACGAGGGTGGGGAGGCTTAAACTGTCGAGAGCTGTCAGGATAGTCGCTCGCAGACAGAGATACGGAGATGTTGGGAGACGCGGAGACGTGGGGGATGAAAACTTAACTTTGTCCGCCGACTTCCCCACTATTGCCGACGGACCCAGTCTTTTGGTCGTTCCGGGCATGCACCGATGCAGGGATCAGGACAAGCAGAGTAAATACATAAATTTGCTTCCTGGCGTTGCTGCCTCTCCTCCAGAGTAAGGCGAACCCGGGCCACGACGGAGGAGCAGTAACTGATCGGACAGAAACTTGCTCAGGAGGAGGAGAAGTCGGCCGCAGCAGAGATGACTTCTCCGACCGGATCTGTGGCTGACTCCTGAGCCGTTTGTCTAACCAAATGGCTAGCGCGATAAACTCATTTAGTGATTTGTGTTTCCCAAGGCGAGCCAACTCGTCCTTGAGGGGCTCATCAAGGGCTTGAAAGAATACAGACTTAAGGGTGCACGGTTTCCAGCCGGCGGCCGCCGCCAAAGTGCAGAACTTAATAGTGAATTCAGAAAACCCGCCAGCTGCACTGCCTGATAGCCCACAAGCAGCAGGACTGCCGTACTGAGTCGGACTCGGTTGGACTCCTGAACAAACCCGTTAAAGGTGCAACCAAAACCCTGGCAGTCAGGAAAGCGGGCCTCAGCCCATCTTAGCACTCTTCCCGATAACAGGCCTAGCACAAACGAGATGTTTGTCTCATCAAGAGAGTACATTCGAGGTGAACGATTAAATACAGTTTGGCCAGAGTGTTCTCCTGTCATGGTTTTTACGTATTTGGCCCACATGCAGAAGACACTCAAGAGGCAGGAGAATGGTTTATTTGGCAACTAATTGTACAGGGTGAGGCACAGGTGGTGCCACGACGTGTGGAAACCGGGAAAGCAGGGAACCGGGGAGCATGCTCAATGTGCAGGTGCAGGGCCGGCCGGATGCATTAGCGAACTAAGCGGCTGCTTGGGGCCCCCTGGTCAATTGAGTCCAGTGTGGGGGGGCCACACACAAAGACCTTCTGTTCAGCCAGTCTTTTTTTGTAACATTCTATTTTTTGATTATATTAATGTTTGTCTATTTTGGTTTTCTTTAAGAGATTGCACATTTAATGCACATATGCAAATAATTTATTTAATATGTTTTGTGACAGTTTGTATTCAGAAGTTTTAATAAAAGAGTGAAGTATTTTAAGTATTGTTTATTTTGTATTAATACATAACCTCACTGTATTCATTTTTAATATCTGTTATAACATTATAGCGTGACATTTAATCATAGGTGATTGTGCGTGGTGGAAAGGGGGGCCCCAAGATCAAATTCTGCTTAGGGCCCCCCAATAGGTTTGGGACATCATGATCTTGGGGGAGATGGTGGCTGAAAGGCAGGGAGATAGGCAGATGGAGGGTGAGTGGAGTCCAAACGGCATGACAGGTGGGAGCAGCGGTCAGCTGGAGGAACCAGTGGAGATCCAACGAGGCAGTGGGGCTTAGGCTTCACGGGGCCACGGGAGCTTCAGAGTGGGATCCGAGCCAGTGTTTGAGAGAAGCTTAGTTGGAGACTTCAGAGGTCAGAGAGAGAGCTTCGGAGCGGGATCCGAACAGCTGCTTAGACAAAGGCTTGGCTTGAGGCTTTGCAGATCCGAGAGAGCACTCTGCAGTGGGATCCAGAGCGTGAGACAGCCTGGAACACAAGAGAGACAGGTTAAGCGACGGGGGAGTGTAAACTGTGGGTTGACCACGGTCAACTGAGGTGTACCACACAAGGTTAACACTCTGGCGTCTTCCAGGTGACAGCCTGCTGTTTAAATGGTCCCGTACCATGTTGCTGAACAAGCCGCAGGTGTGCGCCACGCCCCCTGCCAAACTACAGCCACCTGAGGGAGAAAGGAAGACAGAGAAAAAAGGCAGAGCCAGCAGAGATCTGCTCGGCACTGCCTGCTGGGTCCTGACACCTTATAATCTGAAAAATATGGTAATTAGACCTTTTATAAAACCACTTTGATCAGCACTGATAATGGCAGTCACTACTCTAATCGGTTTGCCATGATTTTGGATCGTATTTTCACATCAACTCCAAGCAAGCTGATTAGCTTGCTTATATTCCAGGTATAAATCAGTCTGATCTTCCAAAAATGTTATGAAATTATGGTCATGAAATAATAGTGAGTTTAGTCTCCAATAGTAATAGTAAAGTTTGGGTAATGTGTCGTCAGTCAAATAGAGCATCTGCCTCCTGCGTTAGGATCATAGATTACCTTTATGCCAAGGTGAGCTAAATCTTGTCACCGAGAGGCAGGGAGCGTCCCAATGTAGTCATTGATTCATTTTATTGTAGAGAGAGAAACTGGTCTTCTGTTTGGAGGAAACTCTTTAGTCACTGCAGGATACAGGTACGTGCATCATGCAGCCTCCTGTGCGCCTTTGCCAATGCCAGCGTTTGCCTCATAACCTCAGCTGAGAAGTCCTGATAGAGGGATACTTCCCGGTCACCTAGATTAACACTGCCTTTGTTTTTTGCTGCATACAAGAGCTTTTGTTTATCCGCATATTTATGTAGCCTCACCAACACTGTTATGGCATCAGATCCAATATCTGTGTCATTCCTTAGACACTAAAGGAAAGTAGTGGACGCGTGAAACCGTGTCTTTTTATCAAAAAATTCTTTATCTAGAAAAAGTGTAGAAAAAATGCTAATACAAAAATGTCAATATCTTTTACAATTCTGTTTTTTCTTATTATTATTCCTACACAGCTTCACGGTCAAAAACTGTATTGCTCCATGTCTAACAGTCAGTTCACACTTTTCTCCACAATACGGCTTGACAGAAAGTGCGCCTTTCAAAATAAAACCATACCTCTCAATAAAATGGTCTGAACAAATATTAGTTCCCTCACTGAAACACGACAAAACAAAAGGCAAACCATAATACAAATTACTTCAATATTTTCTATTTATGGCTCTAACATTCCGGCCCCTAATTGTATAGGCAGGATGCATAACAATTACACTTCAAAAAGAGCCATATAGTTATTAACCTAACAAAATATCAATCGAGGCCTTGCCTTTGAGACAACTAACAGTCTTTTCTTACTTATTCTGCTTCCTGTAATAAACAGAGTTTATTTATGGGTCTATCTAACAAACTAGACTTGGTTTGAACTCGAACCCGTCGCACAATTCCTCTGGAGTCCGGAAAGGTCTTTTGGATTCTTCCAGTCAACCAAGCATTTCTTGGGGCTGAACTATAAACAATGAGTACAAGATCTCCAGGGACAAAATTTCTTCTTTGAGTCCGCCATCTCTGCCGCTCTTGTAGCAATGGAAGATATTCCCGTGTCCACCTCGACCAAAACAAGTTGGCCATGTATTGTGTCTGTCTCCATCTTCGACGTGAGTATGTATCATTACTGTCAAACAAGCCTGGAGGCTTGTTGTTTCTTCAACAACAGAAGATGATTTGGGGTCAAAACCTCCAGATCATTTGGATCATCTGATGCAGCAGTCAAAGGACGATCATTTATGATTGCTTCCACTTCACATAATAGTGTCAAGACCATCATCATCTAATGTCTGTTGCTTCAAAACAGAGTTCAACACTTTCCTTACAGTACAAATCTGTCTTTCCCATATTCCACCTTGATGAGAGGCAGTTGGTGTGTTAAAGGTCCAGGGTAGAAACTTGACCTCTTCTACATACAAATCTTCTGATGGCATTTATGCATGATGAGGTATCCAAAGAGTGAGCAACCTCTATGTGGACTGCCCTCAATGCAAAGCATGTAAACAGTACACCATAGCGCTTCACTATGCTGCGTCCCCTTTTTACACCAAAAGGTCCAAAATAGTCCACTCCCACATGAGTGAACGGTGGCTTGTCTGGGAGTACACGCTCCTCCAATAAGTCTGCCATTTTCTGGACTGCAGGTTTCGCATGTATTTTTCTGCATGTGATGAATTTTCATATTATAGTCCGGGCTGCCCTGTTCACTCCTGGTATCCAATACTGCTGTCTGATCTTTGCAATCCACTGGTTTCTTCCGCAGTGACCATTTTGTCGATGAACATGTTGCAGAATTAGCCTAGTAATGTGATGTTCTTTGTGCAACACAGTTGGGCATCTTGCTTCCTCTGGCATGGCTGACTTGTTCAATCGACCTCCAACTTTGATGATGCAATCATGCAGAAAAGGATCTAATTTGGAAAGCTGATTTAACCTCTTTACATGGGGATCCTTACCTAAGAGTGAAGACAACTCTTCTGAAAACATCTCTCTTTGACTGTGACGTATTAGCACCACCTTTGCGTCTTCCAAGTCCTGCACAGACAAAGGTTTTCCTTTCACTGACTTTCTCAGTCCCATCATTTCTTCATGCACTTTCTGGGACTGCTTCAATGATCCTGTCTCTTTCAGGACAGCAACCTCCTTACACTTTTTTCTCTTCTCAACTAGGTAGTGAAGCAGGTCTTTCATGCATAACATCCATGCAACAGCTTTTCTCAGTTTGTGCCAGAGTAGTATTCCACCAGCTTTTTCATGGGTGTAACTTCAGTCGTGGTCAAGAGACTGACTAGCGCTGTCCTTTTGATCTCACTGTCCTCGTCCATGGTGCTTGGTATGTCAGGTCTTGTAGGCCACTCAGACTCCTCTTCATAAAAAAATGTGGGCCACAAATCCAATTGTGGCTCTGGATGAGATTGGTACATTTTGTACCACGTGAAGCTGTATCTGCTGGATTAAGTGAACTATTCACGTATCTCCATTGAGATGGTGAAGTAGCTTCCCTAATGAATGCAACCCGATTGGCCACAAAGGTCTTGAAACGTGAAGCTTCATTCTCTATGTACCTAAGTACAGTCATGCTATCTGTCTAAAAAACAGACTCTCCAAGGGGGGTCTCCAGCTCCTGTTTTAACAGCCTGTCAACCTTCACTGCTATGACTGCAGCAGTCAGTTCCATCCTAGGAACTGTTATTTTCTTCAGAGGGGCAACTCTGGATTTAGCCATGAGCAATCCACAGTTCTTTCTTCCATCTTCATTGATCAGCAATAGGTATGAAGCAGTGCCATAACCAACATCGCTTGCGTCCGAGAAATGGTGGATCTCTGCCTTAGCTGTTGGGCAGAAATCATCTGGCTTGCTACAGCTCTTTATGTGAAAGCAGGAAAGTTCCTCGAGTTCTAAAACCCACTGCATCCATCTTTGCAAGTCTCCTTCTCCAACATCCTCATCCCAGCTCAGTTTTCTTAGACAGAGTTCTCTCAAAATCAGCTTTGCAGGAAGGATACATGGGGAAATTAAGCCCAAAGGGTCATAGACTGAGTTAACGACTGAGAGAATTCCTCTCCTTGTGGCAGGTTTTCTTGGTACGTTCACTTTAAACATGAAAGTGTCTGACTCCGTACACCAATGTATTCCTAGAGCTCTTTCGGTAGGCAGAGTATCTTTGTTCAAATCCAAATCCTTCATCTCTGCAGCTCTTTCACTTTCAGGGATACATGACAGAACCTTTCTGCTATTAATGACCCATTTTGTCAGGTTGAATCCACCCTGGAAGCATAGAGCCTTCAGATATTGTGAAAGTGCTATTGCTTGGTCCTCTGAAGCCACAGCTGCCAAACAATCATCCATGTAAAACTTTCTCTTGACGGTTTTAGCTGCTTCAGCTGTTGTCTCACGTTCTTTGGCCTCAGCTGTCTTTCTTAAGGCAAAACATGCACAACTTGGAGATGACGTAGCTCCAAAAATATGCACAGTCATTCTATACTCCTCCAGCTTTCCGTTCAAATCTCCATCAGGCCACCATAGAAAACGCAGGAAATTAGAGTCCTGTGGTGGTACTCTGACCTGGTAAAACATTGCCTCTATATCGGCCATCAGTGCAATCTTCTCCTCTCTAAACCTTGTCAAAACCCCAATCAAAGTATTTGTGAGGTCTGGGCCTTGAAGTAACTGGTTGTTCAGTGAAACTCCCTGATATGTTGCAGTGCAGTCAAAGACAACTCTGATCTTCTTCTTTTTTGGATGATACACCCCATGATGTGGGATGTACCACACCTCTCCGTTGTTGCACTGGCTGTCTGCAGGCACCTTTTCAGCATAACCCTTTGCTACGATGTCAGACATGAAAGCCTTATAGCCAGCATGAAACTCAGGGTTCTTTATGAGCTTTTTCTTGAAGTTGATGGCTCTTTGCTCAGCTAGACTGCGATTATTGGGCATCTTCAGAGACTTGTTCTTAAATGGGAGACTTATACAGTAATGTCCATCAATGAACAGACAAGACTGTTTCACATCCTTCATGAACTGCCGATCATCTTGTGACATCTCTGTTTTGTCTTCACAGCTACACTCTGTGAAATCCGAATTATATTGCTGTGTCAGCATTTCCTCAATGCTTGCCACTGTAATCCTGTTCAACGTTAACCTTGGCAACTCGTTCCCACTGTGTGGAACGTCCTCTTCTCCCTTCACAGGACCATTGACAATCCATCCAATTGATGTTTTTACTGCGTAGGGACCGTCTCCCTGGCTATTGATGACTTTCCACGGCTCTATTGCTTTGTGAGCATTAGCACCGATCAAAAGACCAATTTCTTCCTTGATACTTGGAAGATGAACCTCATCCAAATATGCCCACTTCCGAAGGTCTTTCTGATCTGGAATGTTAGCCCTTTTGACAGGAATTTCAGGTTGTGTGAACACTGAAGGTAAGTCAATGTATTTTTCTTCCTCAAATCCACTGACTTCCAGTTCTGACAGGATGTGACTATGAACAAGCTTCTCCTGTCCCATAGTTCGGAGCAAAATGTCCATCTTTCTGCCTCTTAAGTTCAGCACTCTCCCGATCTTCTCTGTGCAAAACGTAGCTGAACTGCCAGGATCTATGAAGGCATATGTCTCAATTACCTTGGTGCCTTTTTGGACTTGAGCTTTACCGGAACAATGGCCAAAACTTCTTCTTTGCTTCCGGCCCCAGTGTATCCACACATCTCCTGGCTTACAGCTGTAGTGGCCTGAGTTTCAGATGTGGTGTTTCTTTCTTTTTTAGGTGATGACTTTTCTTCTCTTTGTACATGTAGGATGCTTGGATGTTTCCGCAAACATAACTGGCATGTCAGTCTTCTTGAACAATCTTTACTCAAATGACCTGGAACAAGGCATCCAAAACACAAACCTTTAGATTTCAAATATTCAATCTTTTCCTTGTGTGCTTGTTTCTGGAATTTTTCACAATTGTCAAGATTGTGATTCTTGTCACAGTACAAGCAGTTATTTTGAGATGCTTTGCCATTATCATTCTTTGTGAATGATAATGATAATTTCTGTTTTTCTGTGTCAACACTTGTAGCAAAACTGCTACTTCTTGGTGTACTTTCTTTTTTTTTCTCACAAAACACCCTTTTTCCTTTTGTTTTGTAGATAGACTGACTTCCTGGATATCACCAAACAATGGATCTGAGATTATCTTTGTTTGTCTATCCACACCTTACTCTTCTTCCTTTTGCTTCCTGCATTTCAAATGCCACATTCCGCCATCGCTCCCTCAGCTTATATGGCAATTTGGACAGAATGACTCTCATGTTTGTTGGGTTGTCCATTTCTTCCATTTAGTCAATATCTTGCATCGTCTTTCGGCAACCAATCAGAAAGAGAGAATAAGCATTTAAACCCTTAACATCATCTGTTCTTATTTGTGGCCATTTTAATGTCATGATTTTAGGTTCTGTCTTAATTTTGAATCATGGAATAGTTTGAGTTTTGTTGTGGTTTGATTTTGTTCTTTGTGTTATACTATCTGTTAGGGTTCTGTAAGCTTTTAGCTCAGTTCTGTTCACCTGCCAGCTCACTCCCCTGTCAGCAGTCACCAACCTATCAGTTCAGTTCACTGTCAGTCACTTCCCTGCCTCTGATTAGTTCCAGCTGTTTCACGGTAATTAGTTTTCACTCCATTTCACCTGTGCACTTCACTATATAGTTCTGCCTTAGTCTTTAGTTCTCGGCCAGATCATTAACGAGCCCACGGTGAGTTTTGTTTCCAGCGTTCCTTTCTTGATTGACCTGTTGATACTAACCTGAGAGCCTTTTTGATTCTGAGCCAGCCTGTTCCCTGATCTGTTTTTCTTGCCCTGTCTGACTGATTTACCGGTTTACCGACCTGATTCTGTCCCATGGTTATCCGAGCTTGCTTTGCCCTGTTTGTACCTCTGCCTATTTTGGACTGCCTTTTGTGTACCGGATTTTGGACTGCCATTTTGACCATTAAGCCTTGCCTGTCCCTGTTTTATTATTAAATCCTGTCTTTTGCCTTCACCTCACTTGTTTGGTTTGAATACTGGGTTTGCCTGATTCACGTTCATAACATTTAAAGCCTTTTCGATGTAAGCCATGGCTATTTTTAAATTATCGCCATATTGCTTATGAAGCAGTTGTCTAGCTTCTCTGTAGCCTTTCTCTGGGGTCATGTGTTCACAGCTTCTCACCAGATCTTATATTGATCTTGTATATTGTTCCAGAAAGAAGAGTTTATCTTTTTCATTTTCTGTCTTGTTGTCAATAGTGTTGTCAAATGCTCTGATAAAAGATCTATACGTGAGTGGATCACCTGAGAACACAGGAATGTCTCTCTTGAGCAGCAGTGACAGGCTTTGCTGCTTGACCAACATTTCAGTGATCAGGTTCTGATGATGCATCACTTCATAAATCTTGTCACCTGCAGACGTGGGATTCTGAAGACCTGTAGGTGAAACTCCATCTGAGTGATCCTGATGACACAAATATGCCTGAGGTGAACGTTTTGTCATACTAGCAGACACCTTAACAATCGGATGATCTTCCTCCTCTTCATCATTTGCTGTCATTGGAGCATGGACTTCATGTACAAGCTGGGATCTTGGAAGACCTGATGCAGGTTCTTCCAGCCTGCATTTCACATATTCATTCATGGCATCTCGGTGATTTTCATGGTTCTGGAAAACCTTGAGCTTAGCAGTAGAGGCTGCTATTGCAGTTTCCATCTCCAGCTCCTCCAACTCAGCCTTTAGCTTTGCTTTCTGTAATTGTATCGCTTTTTTCCTTTTTAGCGATTCAGCTTGTGCTAGAAGAGCTGCTCTTTTAGCCTCCTCTTTCATGCGAGCCACTGAACTAGTGTTGGACACAACAGAAGAACCTCCAGTTCTGGAACTCGATCTGCTCTTACTTCTTTGTTGACGAAGATCAGCTATCACAGAAACACTGTCATGTGGAGTAACCTCCTCTTCATTTTGAACATGTCTTTTACGTTCTTGAATCCATCTTTCTGTCTCATGCAAAAACTGCTTAATAATAGCTGCCTTTGACTCGTACCATTCACACTGATCTGTGACAGCTTCTTCTTCAGATAACATCTGTGCAACATTGTTGTTTACCATTATGAACTCTTCTCTTGTAAAAACTCTGAAGTGTTTCTGATTCCACTTTATCAACATGATCTTCATTATTTTTCATGCTGTCTATTTCCTTCATTTTAGCTGTAATCTGAGCCATTTTTGTCCTCCTTTGACTGAAAAGCCTGTTAAGTTTCTCCTCGAGTGCCTTTTGTGTGTATTTTGGCTCCCTCTTGTGGTCACCTGCCTGCATTACGTCTGATGCGGCAACAAACGATCTTTTCTCCTCCATACTTCAGTCTCAAACTATGTCCAATATTTATTCTCTTTCTCTAAAAGGCTTTTATAGTCCATAAACGTAAAACATCTTCTCTATCTCTTATGTCTTCTTGCAAACAACCCATGGAGGGTAAATGAGAGCTCCCTAGTTAGCTTCGTCATTAGCATGTTAGCTGGTCATTTACTCACGGCAATCCAAGTCTTGTGAATGGCTCTCAACCTCTCGTCCTCTAAAAGCTTACTCCGCTCCGTTTCCTTCTTTCTTCAATGTCCTTTTATCCTCTTGGAGCAGTTTTTGACTAATGTATTGGCATCAATATTTTCTATTTATGGCTCTAACAAACACTGCTCGTATATGCGTTGATCCCCACTGGGTCTGGTTGGAGGACCAATGTAGTGTGCCCGTTAAATCTTAATCTGTTCCTCTCGCATTCCCAGGACCTCAGGGATCCATTTTTCAAAAAAGATGACAAGATCTTTACCCTCAGTGCCCTCTCGCAGTCCAAGTATTCTTAGGTTTTGCCAGTGACTCTGATTTTCATAGTTATCTATGCTCTCCTGTGCTTTTTTGAGTGCTGTCTCCATTGCATCTATCTTCGTATCATTCACCACTGCTGTATCCTCCAAGTCAAAGACCGTCTGTTCAGCCATCTCCAGTCTCTGCATAATTGAGTTGAACTTCCCAGAATTCTCTGTAACTGGCTTTATAACATTTCCCAGCTTAGCATTGAGCATTTTTGGCAATATTGTCAGTCACTTGTTGAACCAGTAAGTTATCTCGACACGGGCCAGCGATTGTATCTTATCTTCATTAAAGAAAGTGTCTGTGTTTCCTTCACATGCTGGTGCTGCCATGTTGTTGTGGCTACCTAGCTTCGTGTTAGCATCAATTACGCTTCCCTTCCCTCAGGGGAAGCGTCATGTGTCACTCTGCCTTTATATATCTGCCTCACTCATCCACTCCCTACCAGAACGTCTCGTCGTGTCGCATTGCCTGCAAGTGTTTGTTTCCGCGTGTCTTCTCGTTGCCCTGCCTGACTATTCCATGGACTTGCTCTCGCCCAGCCCACTCTAGTCTGTTTTACTAATGCTTGTGTGCTCCACCTAGTAAAGGTTACTCCTGGATTCTTTGTGCTGCATTCTGCATCAGTGGGAACAATTTGTTGCTTCAGGTCAAGTCTGCATCACCCCACAACTTCTGGTCAGTTCCTGTTCAAATCTGGTTTTGCTTGCATCTGGTCAAGTCTGGTGCCTGCAATTAGTAAAGTCTGGTTCTTCTATTTCATCCATTTTTTGACACTACGTTTCAAAAGGTAAGGTCAACGTGGTTCTGAATATTCAGCTATCCTTACTGAAGGTTTCCAAAACAAACAGATCTAGGGATGGGAAATGCTCTGTCTTGAAGCATGAAGATGACCAATCTTCATGCTTCACATCCGACGAAGCTATCTGCACTCGACTTAGATAAAATGTCGATTTCGTGGTGGCATCATTTGTATGGCTCGAACCCTGGAAGATGGAGATTGGGTTCTGACATAAAAGAGATCTCCCAATTGAAAGGGTCCATCGATTGTTTGAGGTTCTCGAAGCCAATGTTTTTTTCATATAGATCATAATGATCTCACATGCTGCATCCCTGTTATCACAGACGGCTGAGCCTGGTTCGACAACCATTTCTATTGCAGATGATCCAGTGATTGCTTCTCTGACTTGTGGTGAGTTTTCCTTTTTATAGCATGTTTTACTTAATGCAATCTTTTGGTTGTATTTAAACTGGAAGCTCCTCCCAGAAGGTTATGAGGTGGCATAGTTAGGAGGTGGTCTCAAAATTGCAGTTAGCATCTGCTAATCGTCAATTCAATTGAATAAAATTTTATTTATATAGCGGTAGTTCATGAAACGTGTCATCTCGAGGCACTTTACAAAGTCAAAATCAATCATATTTTACAGATTGGTCAAAAATCTTTGGCAATGTTCCCCCTAATTTTCTGACCATACATACAAACTCCCTGAGCATTCACTTGACCCCCGTGAGCAACATTGCATGTGCACACTGAGGCTGCATTATGCCTGTCCAAAACCTGACATTATATCAAGTTTAATGGCTTACAAAAATCTTAAAGGACGTAATAAAGCTGTATAGTATGCTTTATTTCAGAGTAATGGTCTTGCTAAGGAAGAACTGAGAGACATGTATATCTTTCAGAGTAAAATTTTAATTCATATTAAACTATTTACATTTTCTGCAGTGAGATTTAGCAAAAGCATGTGGTACGGTACAGGGTCGCCTCTGTCAGTCTGCTCCAGGGCAGCTGTGGCTACAATGTAGCTCACCACGATCATCAGTATGTGAATGTGTACATCAATGACAGAATGACTGATTGTGACATAAAGCTCTTTGGGGTCGTCAGACTCAGTGTTGCCAGATTAAGTCGTTTTCACTTTTATTTGAAAATAAAAATGCGACTTCCTCCCATAGTCTCTCCTCCTGGAGCGCGCGCTCTGAAAGATTTCATGCTTAACTTTCTATGAAACATTTTGTTATATTGCAGTTGTCGAGTATTGCAGGGCATTCAGGCCCACCATACAGTAAATATAACATTATTTGATTTGGTGGGTTTTTGTGTGTTCTGGTGGTTTTTAACAGATTCTTGTGCTGGTAAACCTTGACCTTGGTCAGACTTGATAATCGCTGTACAAGTACAAGCCATTTACCATGCACATATTGTTGTAGTCCTCAGGCATGCACTCACATTGAAACGTATAAACAGAGTTGCTTTTCAATAAGGTAAAACAGGAAGACTGGTCAGAGACCAGCAGAAGCCGTGCCTTGCAAAGGACTCCAACTGCAGCTGATAACACCAGCGAAGCAACAGCGGTCCAGAAACAAACAGTGGGTGTAGCGCTCCAAAACCAATCAATTTTATGAAGAGCCCAAGCACAAATTGGTTGAAAAACAGCACTTAAGACGTCAGATAAGAAGATCCCAAAAACACAGCCACACAAACAGCTGACATACAGCATGAGTAACAAAGATCAACACAGTGACCTGCCCAACGTTAAAGGTGTCTGGCCCACCCATCAATCAGTCTATCTTAAATTTTAGGTCATAGGTCATATAGGTAAGTCATAGGTCAAATATCATGAATCATTGGTCATAGGTCACATGATCATAATTCATAGGTCATACCGGAAGGGAGAGGGGGGAAGTGGACATGGCTAAACATCCTGTCATGTTGGAATGTGGGCAGGTCTTAGGTTTGATGAGTAAAGGTGTGGTCACCTACTGTCTGCCAGCCAACCAGAGCCCACACCACAGACCCGGAGGTGCTGCCCTCCATACTTCCTACCCCATGTTCCAGGGGAGAGCAGAAGTGCCAGCCCCAGCCGAGCCCCGGAATCCAACTCCCATCCCCAGCCAAGACCCCAACTGTTAGGATTATTAAGATAACCCCTTTTATCCTAGAATGAAAAGCACACAACACAAGTTTAGAGGATAAACCCAAACGGAGAACTTTACTCCCTGAAAGTCTGGGGTCGTCTGCGCCGGGTCATTTCTGTCCTCTTGCTTTTATTGTCACACATTAGAAAAAAGGGTCAGGAGGATTGGGTCAGGAGGTTTCAGGAATTTACAACATGGGGGTTGAAAACGAAGAAGGGAGCAAGTTCTATTGCGGACCGTGATCAGTCACCAGCTTCATGCACAGCTGGATAAGGCAAGACATTCCTTATCTGGGAGGACCATTTGTTCTCCCTGTCTAAGGTTAAAACCTACAGAGCCTTCCTAAAAGTAAACTCTTAAAACAAACCAAAATGCCTGTAACTTGATAAAAATAAAATTATTACATTCATATTTCTCCAATATATCCCTCCTGTTAATCATTTTATTGAAAGCTTAACTTAACCTACTTCAAGTATTCTTTTCTTACATTCTGCATTTTTAATGAGACTGTCATTTTGTCCGTCCGTCCGTCCGTCTTCTTCCGCTTATCCGGGGTCGGGTCGTGGGGGTAGCAGCTTCAGTAGGGAGGCCCAGACGTCCCTCTCCCCGGCCACTTGGGCCAGCTCCTCAGGAGGAATCCCAAGGCGTTCCCAGGCCAGCCGGGAGACATAGTCCCTCCAGCGTGTCCTGGGTCTTCCCCTGGGCCTCCTCCCGGTGGGACGTGCCCAGAACACCTCACCAGGGAGGCGTCCAGGAGGCATCCTGACCAGATGCCCGAGCCACCTCAACTGGCTCCTCTGGACGTGGAGGAGCAGCGGCTCTACTCTGAGTCCTCCCCGGATGACTGAGCTCCTCACTCTATCTCTAAGGGACAGCCCAGACACACTACGGAGAAAACTCATTTCAGCCGCTTGTATCTGGGATCTCGTTCTTTCGGTCACGACCCAAAGCTCGTGACCATAGATGAGGGTAGGAAAGTAGATCGACCGGTAAATCGAGAGCCTGGCCTTTTGGCTCAGCTCTCTCTTCACCACAACGGATCGGTACAGCGCCCGCTTCACAGCAGACGCTGCACCAATCCGCCTGTCGATCTCCCGCTCCATCCTCCCCTCATTCGTGAACAAGACCCCAAGATACTTGAACTCCTCCACTAGGGGCAGGACATCCTCCCCAACCCGGAGATGGCACTCTACCCTTTTCCAGTTCAAGACCATGGTCTCGGATTTGGAGGCACTGATTTTCATCCCAGCCGCTTCGCACTCGGCTGCGAACCGCTCCAGTGAGAGCTGTAGATCACGCCCTGATGAAGCCAATAGGACCACGTCATTCGCGAATAGCAGAGACGCAATCCTAAGGCCACCAAAACGGATCCCCTCAACACCTTGGCTGCGCCTAGAAATTCTGTCCATAAAAGTTATGAACAGAATCGGTGACAAAGGGCAGCCTTGGCGGAGTCCAACTCTCACCGGAAACGAGTCCGACTTACTGCCGGCAATGCGGACCAGACTCTGACACCGGTCGTACAGAGACCTGACAGCCCTTATTAAAGGGTCCGGTACTCCATACTCCCGGAGTACCCCCCACAGGATCCCTCGGGGGACACGGTCGAATGCCTTCTCCAGATCCACAAACCACATGTAGACTGGTTGGGCAAACTCCCATGCCCCGTCCAGAATCCTGCTAAGGGTATAGAGCTGGTCCAGTGTTCCACGGCCAGGACGAAAACCACACTGCTCTTCCTGAATCCGAGATTCGACTATCCGACGGACCCTCCTTTCCAGAACCCCCGAATAGACCTTACCAGGGAGGCTTAAGAGTGTGATTCCCCTGTAGTTGGAACACACTCTCCGGTCCCCCTTTTTAATTAGTGGGACCACCACCCCAGTCTGCCAATCCAGGGGAACTGCCCCCGATGTCCACGCAATGTTGCAGAGCCGCGTTAACCAACACAGCCCCACAACATCCAGAGCCTTAAGGTACTCCGGGCGAATCTCATCCACCCCCGGGGCCTTGCCACCGAGGAGCTTTTTAACAACCTCGGCAACCTCAGCACCAGAGATGGGAGAACCTGACCCAGAGTCCTCAGGCTCTGCTTCCGCAATGGAAGACGTGTTGGTGGGATTAAGGAGGTCTTCAAAGTATTCCGCCCACCGAAACACAACGTCCCGAGTCGAGGTCAGCAGCACACCACCCCCACTGTAAACAGTGTTGGTACTGCACTGCTTCCCCCTCCTGAGACGCCGTATAGTGGACCAGAATCGCTTCGAAGCCATACGGAAGTCTTTCTCCATGGCCTCTCTGAACTCTTCCCACGCCCGAGTTTTTGCCTCGGCGACCAGCCGAGCCGCCTGCCGCTTCGACTGCTGGTACACATCAGCTGCTTCCGGAGTCCCACAGGCCAAAAAAGCCCGATAGGACTCCTTCTTCAGCTTGACGGCTTCCCTCACCGCTGGTGTCCACCAGCGGGTTCGAGGGTTGCCGCCACAACATGCACCGACAACCTTGCGGCCACAGCTCCGACTAGCTGCCTCAGCAATAGAGGCGTGGAACATGGTCCATTCAGACTCATTGTCCCCCGCCTCCCTCGGGACGTGTTTGAAGTTCTCCCGGAGGTGGGAGTTAAAGCTCCGCCTCACAGGGGACTCCGCCAGACGTTCCCAGCAAACCCTCACAGTACGTTTGGGCCTGCCCGGTCGGACCGGCTTCCTCCCCCGCCATCGGAGCCAACTCACCACCAGGTAGTGGTCGGTGGAGAGCTCCGCCCCTCTCTTCACCCGAGTGTCCAAGACATGCGGCCGCAGGTCAGATTAAACGACAACAAAGTCGATCATTGAACTGCGACCTAGGGTGTCCTGGTGCCAAGAGCACATATGGACACCCTTATGCTTGAACATGGTGTTTGTGATGGACAATCCATGATGAGCACAGAAGTCCAACAACAAAACACCACTCGAGTTCCGATCAGGTGGGCCATTCCTCCCAACCACGCCCCTCCAGGTCCCACTGTCATTGCCCACGTGAGCGTTGAAGTCCCCCAGCAAAACGAGGGAGTCCCCAAGAGGGGCACTCTCCAGTACCCCTTCCAAGGACTCCAAAAAGGGTGGGTAATCTGAACTGCTGTTTGGCGCATAAGCGCAAACAACAGTCAGAACCCGTCCCCCCACACGAATGCGGAGGGAGGCCACCCTCTCGTTCACCGGGGAAAACCCCAACGTACAGGCACCGAGATGGGGGGCAACAAGTATGCCAACCCCAGCTCGGCGCCTCTCACCATGGGCAACTCCAGAGTGGAAGAATGTCCTGCCCCTCTCAAGGAGACTGGTACTGTCATTTTGTTAAGCATTTAACAAGGGAAAAGTTTAACTACATGTTGTATTTCTTCAAGAGGGATTTGTGAAAGCATTTGATATTGAAAAATTACATTTCCCATAGTTTTGACAATCATAGACTTTAAGCATGGGCTTACACAAATAATAATAAGAACAATAATAATGGGTGCCACCACGATCCTGAAAAGAACCAGGAGAGAAAGTTCATATTTAGAGGAACAGCATCTTGGGACGTTGCTTGTTGCAGATTTTTCCAAGCAGACATAGCTTCAGTAATATGAGTTTTATTTGCATCAGAAATGTACGTACAGCAGGAAATTCCAATCATTACATATGCGCCACCTTGGCTAGCAGTTAACATGTCCAAAACCATTCTGTTTTGCAGTACCATTAAACACATTTCACTTAATTGTTTGTTTTGTCCTTTATTAATGTCCATCCTCATGTTCACTAGGGTCTTCATTCTCTAGTCCAGTGTCTCAATCATCAGCATAGATTTACCAACTCCAAACCACGGAAAAAGTGAAAGTCCTATTTTATTCGCTGGGCACCAGTGCTTATGTTTAGAGGGAACGTTGGAACCCCACATTGGATCATGGGGTTGGAACACTGAGCTGGCACTGATCTCTCTTCTCCCCCTATGAGAAGGATGATTTTCCTTCACAGCTTGAGCTGAGATGATGACGGTGGTCAAAAACTAAAACAGGAGCACATGTACCTGACCAGTTTATAGGCAATGATGGATAGATGCTGTCTCCTCCACACAGGAACCACCCACCCTCTGTAGGAAAGTTGACTTGTGGTTTCCAAATAGAACAGCTGGTGTACGTTCCATTAGGGACGATGCCGCAGACAAAGTCAGAGTAAAGGTCAGTGATGGTACTCTGGCATCCTGCTGCATGTCCTACCTTCACCGTATCATTCCCTTTAGGTGAGTGAATACACACTGGATGTTTCATCCCTTTAGGCATTACAGCCTTCATCTTGGTGGGATAGCCTGTAACTTTGCTGTAAAAGAACAATGACAACTTTACTTCTTTGCACACTTGTTCCATCATAATCTCCCCAGTCGTGGCGTTCATTAATAGAGCAGGCATAAACTGGAATGCATATGATGCAAAACAATTAGCCTGTGAGGTGTTCATGGGTGTTATGTACAAGGTAGGCTGCTTGGTAGATTTAGGCATGACAGAACACACGTAGCAATCAGTCTTGTTATGCTGCTGCACTACAGTTCTTGCATACGTTTCCCATGGGTTGTCAACATGGTGGTTTGGGATATCACCCAGCCAAATCTTCATGGCAGTGGAGTGGATGAACCTCTTTCCTCTCTCACTCGCTGGATCTGGACTGAAACAGATAATACACGCAACAGCCACAGCGCAAAGGAAGCCCCATCTTCATGGGAACCCCATTTTTGCTAGGTTAGCACAGATGTTAATTTTACCCAGGACTCTAAAGAACAGAGATCAGTTGGTTTCTTCACCGACGTTGAAACGAGTGGTCCTAAAAAACCAAACCCCTTTGTAGTCGGGCTTCCCCACTGTTCCAACCTTAGGTGTTAAACTTTCTCTGTAACTTACAGTGGCTGGGGTGAATCCAGGAAGGTCTTTCAGCAATCTTCACAGCTGTTGGTGTGGTCAGGAGCACTTGGAATGGTCCTTCCCACTTTTGGCTTGCCCAATCCTTCCTTCTGATGACTTTGACGAACACCCAGTCTCCTGGTCTCACTGTTTGTGGATCCTTTGGAGACAAAGGTTCTCCTGGCAGTAAATTTGCATTGGACACTTCTTTAAATTGCATCATTTGTCTCTTCCATACACTTTGAATGATAAGCACAGTGATTCTTTAAGGTTATTTGTAACCTGCTTGCCATTTGCTGAATCACCTGATTCAGAAAATGTGGACCATTTTCACTGTAAATTTTCTGTGGGATGCCAAACCTTTGCATATTGCTTTAGCTACTGTCAGTGCATCTGTGTGCTTTGCTGGAACTATTTCAACCCATTTTGATAATGCATCAATCATTCCCAGACAGTATTTGTAAGGGCCAATTTGTGTCAGTTCAATAAAATCCATATGCATCACTTCAAAAGGTTCCTTTAATTCTGGAAACTGTCATGGTTTTCAGATGACGAGCCCACATGCAGATACGATCGGGAAGCAAAGCACAGTTTTAAGATGTTTATTTAGGAAAAGGCAGATGTAAAGGACGAGACTACAGGCAACTCGGCAAGGTCAGAACGTCACGGCTGGTGAGACTGCAAGAGAAGAAGAGTAATGACTTTGGGAAATGAACCAGGAGAACTAATAGAAACTGCGCTGCTTACCATAAAGCTGGGCGGACCTAACCGGGATGAAGTAGCGCCGAGAGAACTCTGTGATCCTACCCCTGTTGGTGTTTGGCGGCTAGTGGCTGAGGGCGGCAGATGTAACTGGCGAGGGATCCAGAGCGAGCCTCCTCGGAACTGGGTGACAGATGGATTGACCAGAGTGAAGGAAGAACCAGTAGAATACGGGAGGGGAAATCTCAGGCCCCGCTGGGTAACATCCAGGGAGTATGAGGGTGAGAGCCAGAGCAAAATCTGAGCGAGGGAATTCTGGAGATCTGATTCTTCGGACGAGACGTCAAGGCAGGTGAGTGCATCCAAGCACAAAAAACTGTGACAAAACAGGGAGATCCAAAATTAGTCAAAGTTCAAAGACAAAAACTAACAAGCAGGTTTTCAGGAGTTTGGTCAGAGGCCACGTCGTACCACGACTGGTTTAAGGCTCTGGCGTCTTCCATCTCTCAGTGCTCTGCTTAAGAAGCCATAGGAAGCCGCCTGCAACGAGCTGCAGGTGTGGGCCACGCCCCCTCAGCCAACTAGACACACCTGAGGAGCAGAGTTAGAGCAGGACAACACAGAGAACCCTGACAGAAACCTTCACTCTTCTGATATAAAAATTACCCTGAAGGTACCCTGAGGGTAATTTTTAACACAGATCTTACAGGCTTTACAAAATATATATATATATATATATATATATATATATATATATATATATATATATATATATATATATATATTTTGTATAAATTAAATCCTATGAATTAAATCCATATGTTGCTGTATTATAGTTATCCCTCCCTTTTTGAGACATGGCAATTGCCCATGGCTCAAATAAGCTGCTGCTTGGACTAAGCTGTTAGGGAGAACTGCTCTGTCACAAACTATAGAATCCTTCTAGATTCATTGTTGCTCCATTTTTTTACCCACATTTGTCTTTCTGCAGATGGCGCTGTTTGTCTATTTAACAACACTTCTAGATCAATGATTTATTCTGTTTTTTGCTCAAGGCAAATATCAGAAAGACCAAATTGTAGTACATCCACTACATGGGGGTTTAGTGGTTGAATGAAACCAGAACACTTCAGCTGAACTTCCTACAGTCATGGTAGTTGCTCAAACTGCTAGCAGACATGGGGGTAGTGCTGCTGCTACAGGTTTGAGCCACCACAGGGCTGTAAACTAGGGTGACCAGACGTCCCCGTTTTCCGGGGACTGTCCCCGTTTTGGACCACCTGTCCCCGGCTAAAGCTGTCCCCGGAAATGTCCCCGATTTTACCGAGGGGGAAAATGTGTTGCGGTAGCCGGTTGCGCTGCTGATAATATAAAGACGAGGAACAGAGCACACCACTAGATGGCGGTAACGATCCTTTTGGATGTCAGATGCCATTAAAACACGAAGAGGAAGAAGAAGAAGACGAGCGCACCACTTTTAAAACAGAAGAAGAAGTGGAAAGTCGTCAACTGGTGGCAACTGATGGGGAGCTGCTGTGTTATGGTAAGTGTGTTAATCGATTCATTTTATTTGGATCAAGCTGATCCTGTGAGAAATGTTTTTTTTTTTTTCAGGTTAAAAAATAATCAAAAGTAAGACAAGACCACGAGTTGCTGCTCACATGAGTAAAAGACACTCAGATAAAATGTAACAGAATGATTGAAAACTCTTTGTTTGGGATCAACAAGGGTTCGTCTAAAGAGGTTTTAGAACTGATTGGTGATTAGTTTATATTTCAGATAGGTATTATACGTAGAGTTATTACAAGTTGTTTAGCTGATTTATGGTTGTGATTTATGAGCATAGACTTCTAGGCTTAGGTTTAGCTTTTCTACTGCTCAGTTTGAATTTATGAAAGTTCCTCATGAAAAAATAGGAGTCAGTAACAGGAGAAATGAATGAGAAAATATTTACATGATCTGAGAATGATGGAGGAAGAGATAACTGCCTGTTTAATGTTAATTTATGTTGTTTTTGCTTGTAGCTCCTAGTATTGTGGTAATTAGATTTTTTTGTATTTAATCAGAGGAAATAATAATAATAATAATAATAATAATAATAATAATAATAATAATAATAATAATAGGACGTTTTCATGTTGTACATTCTAATGTTTTTGGAAGTGATTTTAAATATATAATGTCTCTGTTTTAGAATAATGTAAGATTGATACAAGAGGAGAGAGGAAAAAGATAGGAAGACAGAAAGGAGATTAAATGAGAGTGGAGGAAAATAGGAATATTGATGTAAAGAATGATTGACGAGAAGGGAGAAATATTTACTTAGAGTATTAATAAAGCTCAAGTGATAAAGCTCTGACATGATATACTCAGGTTTGAGCTGAGAAGCCCAATATTCTGAGGATATAAACTCTTTCTGAGTCTCTGCACTGAACATGAGTTTCACTGCACTTCCCTAGCTGTGGCACAATAAAGAGGCAGTTTAGTTTATTTATTTATTTTCTTGTGTTTTAAAAATTTCTGTTCTGCACATAATATATCCTCTTCTCCTCTTATTCTATCCAGACCTTTGGATACCGTGGCTGATGGCTCTTCAGACACAGAAGGCCTTGAAGAAACCAGAGATGATCTCATGATAGCGAATCACTGACCAGAGTTAACTCACCTTAAAGGAGCAAACAATATACTGGCACATCAGCTACTACCATACACATACACATAATGTAGTTATACACACTTTATGTAAGTTTATACATGCTCATGCTGCACTACACACACAATCACTTGCATTCATGTCAAGGGGTTTTCCAAGTCTGTGCCTTTGTTTCACCTCACATCACCACAATCCATGGGACAATGTCCCAAACAGGCTCTATGCACTATGTGCTCTATGTGCTTATAGCCCATTAGTGGGAGAAATAAATCTGCTTTGTGATGCACAGAACCCTTATGTGGTCAGTTGACAGTAAGAAACATATATCATCCTTTACCAGCGGACCTGACTGCTACTTTTTGATGTTAACGCAGAAAAACCTATTTTTCATAGGTATGTAGATGTGAACAGAATTAGTATTTGTTGCAGTTTTTTGAAATTTGGGGGGCTCTGTCTCCACAGACAGCCACAGGCTAAATGTTTGTATTTACTGTTTTTTCTTTTTCTCATGTCACTTTCCCCTTAGGGGGTGGCAGAGCTCTTTGAGCCCCACAAAATTGGAAAACCCTGCTAACCACTCTGGACCCCTCCACTCCCACCACTTTGCCCCAACCCAGAGACACAGTTCTAGTTTCTATTAATAACACTATTTATTGATTTTATTAATCTTAGGATGCACTAAAGGTCTGGAGAGGCACATTCCTGTCTTTTACACTTGATTTTTATTGTTTAAATATTAATAAACATGTAAAAATAAATGAAACCATTACTGTCCCCGTTTCCTAATTTCATCTTGATTAGATTTATTGATTTTTAACCACGAGCAAGAAATGTCCCCAGATTTGATTTTAGAAATCTGGTCACCTTACTGTAAACAACACAGAAGTCGTAAGACTAGAGCTAAGACAGTTATTGAGATAAGCTTTGCTTTTAGCTCTGTGAATTGCTGCTCTGCCTCTGAGGTCCACTGGATTGTCTCTGACATGGCCATCGGCGTGTCATAAATAAGATTTAAGAGAAGCTAAGTTTTCTCTGCATAATGTCGAATCCAAGCTCTGCAATAATTACACAATCCTAAAAAACACATCATTTGTTTTTTAGTGACTGGTTTGGGCGCACTTACTATAGCAATTCTTCACTTCCTGTATCTTTTTACCTTCTTCTGAGATAACATGGCCTGTAACAGACTCATTTCTGCTCCCACTGTATTTTGTCTTTGCTAACTTTGTTTCCCATTTTAGCCAAATGATGTAGCAGCTTTTTTAAATGCAATTAGAAGGCCATCTATGTACATTAATACTTTACTTCCATGCTATGGATTAAAGCTCTTTAAGCATGTTAAAATGGCCTGGATCAAAATTGTAGAACTGTCTACAAATCCCTGTGGCAGGCGTGTCTACGTATATTTTTTCTCTTCCTTGAAAGTAAAAGGAAACCAAAACTGAGAATCTGGGCATGGTCTAATTATTCCTGCATCCAATGAAATGTTTATAACTGCCATTATACCCTCCTGTTCTTCATATTTTAGCCCGTAATGTTTTATCTGCGGCCTGTACTTTAATTTAGGAACTATTTTAACTGCTTCTACTGTTGTCAATAATCCTACATCAGTTGGTCCTGTAGACCACAAAGCATTTGGAATACCTTTTAAATCATTTTCATCGGATTCTGATAGCAAAGAATGTTGGATTATTTTGTCTCATGCCAAATCTTGGACACGGGGTTCTGCATCGAACAGAACTTTGTTAGGCTGTTACCATAGTTCTGTACTAGGGCTATAAAGCCAGCCTGTTTTTTGTGGACACAGCTGAAAATCAGACGGTCTTTCTGCAGCTTTTAAACACGGGCCTGTGTCTCCACTGTATTTCGTTGGTCTTGAACAATGACAAAAAAGGTTCCCATGGTAAGCCATACAATTTTTGCATCTGTGTAGAAAGCATAACAGTAACTACTGCAGATGAACTCCCATCTGTGTACACATTTTGCATAGCCACAATTGTAGTTTCCTGTTTCAGAAACTGTTTTTCAAACTTTTCATCTGGGGTTAGGCACACATTCATAGTGGTGTGTAGATCAGCTAATGGAATTTCACCCTCTGGATTTGACAATGTGCTTCTAGCATTTTGCATAAGTTTGCTTTTCTCTTTAGTTTGGAGCAGAGACGGTAAGCATAGTGCATAAAACACATGAGGATTTTGTTGCAATGACATTACATGTTCTACACGGACAGCTTTCATTCCATCCTGCGTTGGGAAAACTACAATGCCTAATTTTTCCATTAAATCCCGTCCTAACAGATTAATGGGGCAATTTGGTGACATTACTACAGGAGCATACAACCTTTTTTCCTGTTTGAGGGTCTTTTATTTCTAATGCTTTTAACATCCATTCTTGGGTGCGTCCAGACACACCACCTCCCTTTTTAGCATGTTTCTCAGCGTGACGTACATAGGCCTATTCCATAACTGTGGTTACGTTAGACCAGGGGTGTCAAACTCATTTTGGTTGAGGGGCCGCATACAGCTTAAACTGATCTCAAGAGGGCCACACGAGTTACCTCATTGCAAGATTAAATAGAACTAATAAATGTGGACTTGTTGTTGATTTTTATATTAAGTTAATTTCACTTTTACACAATATATTATGAATAATCTCAGCGTTTTTAAGAAAAGTATGTGCAATTTCAACAATACTTTTACTCAGTTAAACATTTACTTGTGCATTATGCATAAGAACTGATCACAGTGATCATACAATGTTGAAAAACATTTATTCACATTTTTTGGAACTTAAAAACACTGTCCTGCATGATAAAATACATCAAACAGATAAAAATTAAGAAAGCTTCCACACCTGAAGCTTAATCTGTTAATTAAAACACAGCGCCCCTCATGGACAATATAGGAACTGCATATTTTCAAACAAAGTACATGTTTTTTTCAATAATTGTTTTATCATTCTCTTCCTTTTATCTTGTCCACTTGTGAAAGTCAAATCTGATGAGCTCTTTGTGGCATCTTATTGCCACATTGCCAGACAGGACACTGGAAAAAAAAAAAAAAAAAAAAAAAAAATTTATAATGATAATGCATTTAGCCACAGGGCCGGACTAAATTGTTCGGCGGGCCGGATCCAGCCCGCGGGCCGTATGTTTGACACCCCTGCGTTAGATGTTGCCAGTGTAACTAAATGTTTTTTTTTTTTATCCACACAGATATATGCGGCTGGAAACCTTCCATTAACAAATATATGTGTCTTTATTGTTTTATGGGTCACAAAATGCCCTTATGATGAGTATGATTATTGGACCTCGTGTTCCCTCGCCCGGACGCGGGTCACAGGGGCCCCACTCTGGAGCCAGGCCTGGAGGTGGGGCACGTTGGCGAGCGTCTGGTGGCCGGGCTTTTGCCCATGGAGCCCGGCCGGGCTCAGCCCGAAGAGGCGCATGGGTCCCCCTTCCGACGGGCTCACCACCTGTCGGAGGGGCCAAAGGGGTCGGGTGCATTGTGTAACGGGTAGCAGTAGAGGGCGGGGACCTTGGCGTTCCGATCCTCGGCTGCAGAAGCTGGCTCTTGGGACGTGGAATGTAACCTCTCTGGTGGGGAAGGAGCCTGAGCTTGTGCGCGAGGTTGAGAGGTTCCGACTAGAGATAGTCGGACTCACCTCGACGCACCGCTCTGGCTCCGGAACCAGTCTCCTTGAGAGGGGCTGGACATTCTTCCACTCTGGAGTTGCCCATGGTGAGAGGCGCCGAGCTGGGGTTGGCATACTTGTTGCCCCCCCATCTCGGTGCCTGCACGTTGGGGTTTTCCCCGGTGAACGAGAGGGTGGCCTTCCTCCGCATTCGTGTGGGGGGACGGTTTCTGACTGTTGTTTGCGCTTATGTGCCAAACAGCAGTTCAGATTACCCACCCTTTTTGGAGTCCTTGGAAGGGGTACTGGAGAGAGCCCCTCCTGGGGACTCCCTCATTTTGCTGGGGGACTTCAACGCTCACGTGGGCAATGACAGTGGGACCTGGAGGGGCGTGGTTGGAAGGAATGGCCCACCTGATCTGAACTCGAGTGGTGTTTTGTTGTTGGACTTCTGTGCTCGTCATGGATTGTCCATTACAAACACCATGTTCAAGCATAAGGGTGTCCATATGTGCTCTTGGCACCAGGACACCCTTGGTCGCAGTTCAATGATCGACTTTGTTGTCGTTTCATCTGATCTGTGGCCGTATGTCTTGGACACTCGGGTGAAGAGAGGGGCGGAGCTCTCCACCGACCACTACCTGGTGGTGAGTTGGCTCCGATGGCGGGGGAGGAAGCCGGTCCGACCGGGCAGGCCCAAACGTACTGTGAGGGTTTGCTGGGAACGTCTGGCGGAGTCCCCTGTGAGGCGGAGCTTTAACTCCCACCTCCGGGAGAACTTTAAACACGTCCCGAGGGAGGCGGGGGACATTGAGTCTTAATGGACCATGTTCCGCACCTTTATTATTGAGGCGGCTAGTCGGAGCTGTGGCCGCAAGGTTGTCGGTGCATGTCGCGGCGGCAACCCTTGAACCCGCTGGTGGACACCAGCGGTGAGGGAAGCCGTCAAGCTGAAGAAGGAGTCCTATCGGGCTTTTTTGGCCTGTGGGACTCCGGAAGCAGCTGATGTGTACCGGCAGTCGAAGCGGCAGGCAGCTTGGCTTGTCGCCGAGGCAAAAACTTGGGCGTGGGAAGAGTTCGGAGAGGCCATGGAGAAAGACTTCCGTACGGCTTCGAAGTGATTCTGGTCCACTATACGGCGTCTCAGGAGGGGGAAGCAGTGCAGTACCAACACTGTTTACAGTGGGGGTGGTGTGCTGCTGACCTCGACTCGGGACATCGTGTTTCGGTGGGCGGAATACTTCGAAGACCTCCTTAATCCCACCAACACTTCTTCTGTTGCGGAAGCAGAGCCTGAGGACTCTGGGTCGGGTTCTCCCATCTCTGGTGCTGAGGTTGCCGAGGTTGTTAAAAAGCTCCTCGGTGGCAAGGCCCCGGGGGTGGATGAGATTCGCCCGGAGTACCTTAAGGCTCTGGATGTTGTGGGGCTGTGTTGGTTAACGCGGCTCTGCAACATTGCGTGGACATCGGGGGCAGTTCCCCTGGATTGGCAGACAGGGGTGGTGGTCCCCCTATTTAAAAAGGGGGACCGGAGAGTGTGTTCCAACTACAGGGGAATCACACTCTTAAGCCTCCCTGGTAAGGTCTATTCAGGGGTTCTGGAAAGGAGGGTCCGTCGGATAGTCGAATCTCGGATTCAGGAAGAGTAGTGTGGATTTCGTCCTGGCCGTGGAACACTGGACCAGCTCTATACCCTCAGCAGGATTCTGGAGGGGGCATGGGAGTTTGCCCAACCAGTCTACATGTGCTTGGTGGATCTGGAGAAAGCATTCGACCGTGTCCCCCGAGGGATCCTCCGGGGGGTACTCCGGGAGTATGGAGTACCGGGCCCTTTAATAAGGGCTGTCAGGTCTCTGTACGACCGGTGTCAGAGTTTGGTCCGCATTGCCGGCAGTAAGTCGGACTCGTTTCTGGTGAGAGTTGGACTCCGCCAAGGTTGCCCTTTATCACCGATTCTGTTCATAACTTTTATGGACAGAATTTCTAGGCGCAGCCAAGGTGTTGAGGGGATCCGTTTTTGTGGCCTTAGGATTGTGTCTCTGCTATTCGCGGATGACGTGGTCCTATTGGCTTCATCAGGGCGTGATCTACAGCTCTCACTGGAGCGGTTCGCAGCCGAGTGCGAAGCGGTCGGGATGAAAATCAGTGCCTCCAAATCCGAGACCATGGTCTTGAACCGGAAAAGGGTAGAGTGCCTTCTCCGGGTTGGGGAGGATGTGCTGCCCCTAGTGGAGGAGTTCAAGTATCTTGGGGTCTTGTTCACGAATGAGGGGAGGATGGAGCGGGAGATCGACAGGCGGATTGGTGCAGCGTCTGCTGTGAAGCGGGCGCTGTACCGATCCGTTGTGGTGAAGAGAGAGCTGAGCCAAAAGGCGAAGCTCTCGATTTACCGGTCGATCTACGTTCCTACCCTCATCTATGGTCACGAGCTTTGGGTCGTGACCGAAAGAACGAGATCCCAGATACAAGCGGCTGAAATGAGTTTTCTCCGTAGTGTGTCTGGGCTGTCCCTTAGAGATAGAGTGAGGAGCTCAGTCATCCGGGGAGGACTCAGAGTAGAGCCGCTGCTCCTCCACGTCGAGAGGAGCCAGTTGAGGTGGCACGGGCATCTGGTCAGGATGCCTCCTGGACGCCTCCCTGGTGAGGTGTTCCGGGCACGTCCCACCGGGAGGAGGCCCAGGGGAAGACCCAGGACACAATGGAGGGACTATGTCTCCCGGCTGGCCTGGGAACGCCTTGGGATTCCTCCTGAGGAGCTGGCCCAAGTGGCTGGGGAGAGGGACGTCTGGGCCTCCCTACTGAAGCTGCTACCCCCGCGACCCGACCCCGGATAAGCGGAAGAAGACGGATGGACGGACGGGTCCCAAATTTCCAATTATCCGCCCTCCTGCGGAAAACTGCTCCCGCGGTGTCTGCTGCTGTTCCCCATTTACGCTTGATGTTCAAATATTCCGCCTTGTGGGGTTCTGCCTGTATAATTCGCCCTTATTTTCCCCCAATGTTTTTTCCCACTGACGACTGTAAGGCTTGTCCGAACTCATGTCCATTTAAACCATATGAGTTATAAATTCTGTCCATGTCTTGGATCCATAATTCTGGATCTTCCTGCAGAAAAATAACACCTTCTACAGCCTTTCTGGCTTCTTCTAACGACCACTGACGGAAAACTGGGATTGTTTGAGGCTGTTGTGTTCCTACATTAGGATTTGCGACCTGCACCATAGGATACAATCCTTTGGACCGGTCTGTTGATAACAAATGATCTGATTTACTCAGTCCATCCAGGTCTGCATACAGATCTGAAATATCCCTGGGGGGGTTAATAGATTATACGGTGGTGGTCTGCCTTCTTCAGTTGCTACCATAGTTTGCGTTACTGAAGTATTGTTCTGGCGAGTTCTTTTTTATTTAGAGCCTAATTTTGTGGGAGATCAACAGGTGTTGGGGGAAGGTTGTCAGTCGGACGCGGCGGCGCTGCAGTCGCCGCCGTTCCATCAGCCAACCCAACCCCTCCTGCTGCACGGGGCTGTCTCTCATCCTGCCTATTTTGTGCTTGAATTAACTTACAGCGTGCAACGCCAAGCCCTTATATAGCTATAAATATATTTATATACATACATACATACACACATACACATAGACATACACACACACACACACACACACACACTTTTTATTTCCCCCCTTTTTTTTCCTAGCGCTTATTTTTAACCAGCATACAACGTTTTTCCATTGATTCACCTTCAGCACACCATGTATTTTATACTTTTCCTTCCACTTCTCCAAGTATTTTTAATATTAAGAAATATACACGATACAATTTTTGTAATAACATTTAAAATTTACTTGGATACTCAAACTTTTCATCCCCTCTGGGATCCTAATTACTTTTGTGTTGTGTTTATCTATCTTCCAGGACCTTAATCCTGTTTTTTTTTCTTTTAAGGCACCGTTCAGGACTTTAACCTGAGTTTTTTAGCTACCTTTAATTCTACGATGGACTGAAAACCGGTCGTATTGCTTCGAGGGACTCAAACCTCTCGATTTAACTTTTCTGGGATTTTTTTAATCACCCGTTACAAGGGACTAAAACCACTTGCACAACTGTTTGGGGAACTTTTTTTCACCCGAAACCCTGAACGACGGATCGCTTTAAAACTTACTTGCTGTTGTGTGCTTTTCTCCTGGTCGGATCTCGTCAATCCCTCGTTGGCGAAAGGAGTTAACCTATGACGCTGGCCCAGCGAGGAAATTACCTCCCGGGACTTGAGACAGGTCCTTGACCCAGACCACCGGTGGGTTTCAGCGTGTCCGCTCCTCTCGTCAGTGAGTTGATATGTTGGGATCCGCGTCACGGCACCAGGCTGTCAGGGTTATTAAGATAACCCCTTTTATCCTAGAACAAAAAGCACACAACACAAGTTTAGACTGCTCTCTAGAAGAGGACAGAGGATAAACCCAAACGGAGAACTTTACTCCCTGAAAGTCTGGGGTCATCTGCGCTAGGTCATTTCTGTCCTCTTGCTTTTAGTGTCACACATTAGAAAAAAGGGTCAGGAGGATTGGGTCAGGAGGTTTCAGGAATTTACAACATGGGGGTTGAAAACAAAGAACGGAGCAAGTTCTATTGCGGACCGTGATCAGTCACCAGCTTCATGCACAGCTGGATAAGGCAAGGCATTCCTTATCTGGGAGGACCATTTGTTCTCCCTGTCTAAGGTTAAAAACAACAGAGCCTTCCTGAAAGTAAACTCTTAAAACAAACAAAAATGCCTGTAACTTGATCAAAATAAAACTATTACATTCATATTTCTCCAACACCAACTAAGTGGTCTGCTCCTCCTTCAGGCCTCAAATTGCAGATGGCAATCAGAGAAAAGGTGTGTCAGAAAGACCCCGAGCCTGCTTCTGCCCGATCAAATGTTGTGTTGTTGGTTGTTGTTCTCAAGTGCATTTAAAACCGGGAGGACCAAAAAGGAGGGTGCCCAACTAATCCTTCCTCCCCTCCAGAAGGTGGCTGGCACAAGGGCACTGGTGCTCTTTTTTCTTGGGGCAGAGGCAAGCAAAGACATATTTTGAAGATTATATTTGACTGTTTATCTAAGTGGCAGGCTAAAACTAACGTATCTGACATTGATTTATACATACAATGGTATGCAGAATAAACTTCTCACCTTGAAGATGAAGAGGCCTCAACCAAAGTGGTTGGATGCATGGTCCTTTCTGTACCAGATAGTTCTGCTTCCTCCTTGCTGTAATAATATAGAGATAGGTTAGTTCACTGCCAAGTTTTCAGATAATGAGATTCTACAGTACTTCCTACTGTTCTCAAAAAACAGCAAAGCAACAAAATAAGTATTGTAAAACAGCAGTGTATTGGAAAAGTGTAAATAATATAACCACTTTATAAAATGCTTTTATATCATCCAACATACAGTACAGATAAATCTTCCTTTGGTCTGCAGAAGCAAGGGGAGAAGGGTAGTAACTAAACTTTGTGATTACAATACAATTAATTTCTTACTACTCAAAAAATAGCTAACGCAGAACAACACTGGTATAAAACAGCAGTTGTATTGGGAAAGTGTAAATGATATAAACACTTCACATAAGGCTTATGGCCAGGAGAGCACATACCTGGTACGCAGGTACGCATGTGTGTCACAAATCAGAAAAGCGTAACGTCAATTGTATTACAACGCGCATTTGTGCCGTCAGCTGTGCCTGTTTTGAACTACTGTCGAAGATGTCCAAAAAAAAGCAAACATTAAGCAGCTTCTTTGGCGTTCAGCCACCTACAAAGTATGGCCAAACTGGACCGGAGCCGAAGATAAGACTTTTTTCAGAAAAGTGTACTAACTTAAGAATCTCAAGGTCCACCTGAGCGCTGGGCAACGCGTGAGCATGAGACGAGGGAACTGCTGACAGTAAACAATGAGCGTGACAACTGGGTGACCAGGCTACCACCCTATGGTTGGCCCAGTTAATTTGCGGGTTATGGTGCTGAAGCCACGGGAACCCAAGTACTACGGGAGCCTGCTTGACAGGGAAAACTAAAAATGTGCCGCGTTCGCGGTGGTTACCCGAAACCACGAGTTCAAGGTGAGTAGTTCTGCAGCAGGCAGACAGAGGCGAGGAGGGGACGAGTGAGATGATTTGGATTGGCCCGCCGGTTCCTCCTCTACGACCGATGGACCTGATCTTTTGGCCGCTCAGGGCAGTCCTTTATGAAATGCTCGGGGGAGGCACAATAAATGCAGAGCCGAGAGCTCATGCGCTGCTGCCTTTGCTCGGGCGTGAGTCTGACTCGGCCAAGCTGCATCTGCTCCGAGGGAGGCGCTACTGTTGATCTGTCGGGGGTCCGCTTGATGGGAGCCGGTCGAAAAACTGGCGGCCGCTCGGGGCGGCTCCTCCCCCGCGCCCGTAAGCGGTTGTCTAACCGCACTGTCAGCGCGATGTACTCGTTCAACGTGCTGGGCTGTTCAACGCGCGCCAGCTCGTCCTTAAGGGACTCATCTAGAGACTGGAAAAACACCGACTTTAGTGCACGCTCCTCCCAACCAGCCGCCGCCGCCAGTGTACGGAACTCGATGGCGAAGTCGGCTACCTGTCTACCCCGCTGTCGAATAGTAAGTAAACGCTGGGAGTCCTGATCCTCGTCGGCTTCGGCGGCAAAAACTGTTTTAAACTCAGCAATAAATTCGCTAAAAGTACAACCAAATTGCTGACAATCAGGGAAACGGGACTCTGCCCACCGCAGGGCTCGGCCAGATAAGAGCCGTAAAACATAGGAGATCTTGGAGTGGTCATGGGTAAATGTACATGGGGATCGATTTAACACTAGGGAGCACTGGAACAAGAAACCGCCACAATCTCCAGCCTCGCCGGAGTGTTTCTCTGGAGACGGTGAGGTAGTCTCGGGAATGGGCTCGTTCGTCACAACTGACGTAGACTCGGGGGAGGGGCTCGAGGATGAGGAAGTGGTTGACTGTAGGCCAGCGCTAAACATACCCGCTAGCTGGGTCATCTGGGCAGCTAAGTTCTGCATCTGGTTCTGTAACCCGACCACCGAGGATTCCAAACCCATAATCTGATCTTGTTGGGCTGTTACTGTTCGACCAAGTGCTTCTGCTGCCGGTTCTGTTTGGCCAGAGTGTTCTTCTGTCATGTTCGGCTTGAGATGTTTTGCCCACATGCAGAAAACACTCGGGAAAACAGGTAAATAGAAAAGGGTTTATTTAACTAAGGAACACAGAGGAGACTCAGCTACTGTAGGACAGAGCACGAACGGGGCATCAGGCAGGCGGGAGACCGGGTAATCTAGAAGGACAAGAGGATCAGTGACTGCAGGAGGGGACAGCGGGTGATGTGCTGCTGAGCAACTTATAGTTCTTACAGTGCTGCCTGGTGCTGCGCAACACCTGCAGGTGTGTGGGCTCCGCCCAGCCGTCAACCACGAACACCTGTGGAGAAAGCAGCAGAACCGGCAGCAAGCTGCACAGCCCTGCTGACCGAGTCCTGACAGAAGTGACCTAACTTTAAAGCTGGACAAAGAAGAGGGGTAGTCCCACTGTTATACCATCACACCATGGCTAAATTGTGTTTATTCTGAACATGTACGAAGGGAAAGGAATCAGAATAAATTTTAAGCAAAGAATTTTCCCACAGTCACAAAGGAGAGTTTCAGGCTGGGACGGCCTCTCTCTCAGCAGGGGGCCTGCTGTAAACCACTCCCCACAGACAAAAGGTCAGAGCACTTATGACCAGGCTCACACTCTTTCAGTCTACCCCTGGCCAGAGACGACAACCACTTTTCTCCTGGAGCCCTCGAGGAGAGGGGGGGGCGCCCTGCAGGAGCCACATGGGTCCTGGAAGAGGCCACGAGCTGAGTGAGACAAGAGCCTCTTTGAAACTCCTCCCAGGCATCGGGGAGAAACTGCCATTCAAAGATAAGTCTCTCACTTCTGCTTAAAAACAGATGGCGAAGTGAATGAATCCATCTATACCAGCTTTGTTTTGCTTTCGCGGCGGACTCCTGACAGAGCTGGTTCCAAGCAACGCAGAGCTGAAAAGCCAGCAAAAGGAACCACTTTCCCATGCTGAGAGGAAACCTGCTGAAATTGTGACTGCAACCAGGTCAGAGGCTGTCTGCAGGACCTCTGACTTAGACTTAGAGAGACTTAGACAACTTTATTTCTCATTCTGTATGCACAGAGTGCGTACAGAACGAAATTTTGTTTGCATAAAGCTTGAAAATTACAGTGAATTGCAGTAGATTACAGGATAAAGTAAATTACAGGATAAAGTGCAGCAGTGATATAACAGTACAGCAATTGAAATGTAAACAATGCAGGAGAAAGAGACAGTGTGGGATCACAGTGTACAGGTGAGTATTTCTTAAAAAACCATTTGTATGTGCAGAAATGATTTGTGCAAGAATTCATTATATTGACTGAAAGTTTGGCAGCATTTGTACTGCTGGATAAGGATGCAATGATGCAAATGTGCAAATACGCGAATGTGGTACAGAGTCCAGTTTATAGTTTATAGCTTCAGCAGTTCAACAGTCTGATGGCGACAGGGAAAAAGCTTTTGCAGAACGTGGTGGACCTGCAGGGGATACTGCGGATCCTCTTCCCAGTGGGCAGCAGGGAGAACAGTCCATGGTGTGGGTGTGAGGGGTCCCTGATGATGTTACGGGCTTGGGCCACGCAGCCACGCCCGCCGACAGGGGGGGACAAACAGGTCAGTTGTCCCGGGCCCAGGACAGGGGGGGGGGGGGGGGGGCAAAACTGACACTCTGATCATTAAAATGGTCAGTGTCAGTCAGCGTGCATGCGTGTGTCACAGCTCTCTGCTCCCCCTTCCCTCTCGTACATGGCTCAGCGGGGCCATCCAATCAGCATGCAGGCTCAGCCTGGCCCGCCCACTCAGCTTCTCTTCACTCAACACACAACCGTGCGGCTCCTGTTCAGACTGGGAGAGAGACCGCAGCAGCTGAAAGGCATGAAGAGGGGAATAAGCGGCTTTATTTTAATACGTAAATTAAATCAAGCTGTATGTTTTGTAAAAAGCCGGTAAATTCAGTGGAAACACAAAAACTTTATCTAAGCACGTGAAAAACCATGAGCAAGAAAATGTCGAGAAACAGAAAAGGAGACGAAACTTCTCTCATTGCCCCGACAGACCCTGACTCACAGACTGACGTCACTGACTGAGGCGTTTCAGTCCTCCAGAGAACATCCAGGTAGAACAGAGTGTTCATCTTCAGCAGCACTTCATGTTAACTTTCAAAGTAGATATTATCTATCATATGCTACTGGAGCCCACAGAGAAAATGTAATTAAAACCTTTTAAGAACCCAGTACATATATCCTATTAAAAAATATTATTTAGCTAATCCTTTATTTATCTCACGACGGGGAAATTTATAGGAATAAAGCAACAGGCAGGTGCACACAACACAGACAAAATTACATAAGGATTGAAAGATATAAGAGGTGGATTAGGAAGAAAAAAACAAACATAAAATTATTATTATTATTATTATATAATTGTAATAATAGAATAAAAATCACAAAACCCGAAAGGTCAACAGTTTCGTGATACAGCTTAAATGTCAAAAGTATATGTGAATGTTGTGCGTTTAATGCCAAAAAGGAAGCCTTTCTCAGAGATTCAGAGGGCAGAGAATTTCCAAAGTATCTAACATATTCTACCTCCTGCAATGGAAGGGAAAAAAATTGTTAGGGACTGGCTAATATACAGCAGATCAAAAAAAAGGCCATATTTTGACTGCAGTGCTTGCTGTTCTCTTATGAAGAAAAGATCAACTAGTGCACTAAATTCAGTAGATGGGTTGGAAATATCCAATATAAAATACCGAGATTTCCAGGGCATGAAGTATACAGTTAAGTTGACTTTTGTGTGTGTGTGTGTGTGTGTGTGTGTGTGTTTGTGTGTGTGTGTGTGTGGTGGCGGCAGGTGTAGAGGGGGGGGGGCCAAAAAGACTGCATTGTCCCGGGCCCTAGCAAAGCTGTCAGCTGGCCTGCACGCAGCTTTGAGATGACAAAAAAAATGTAAGCAACTTGAAGCGTTTTTGCCGGCGCAGCAGTGTGTGATGAAAATGGTGAAGAAAATTTGTCATGTTTGCCTTGGTTGCAACAATGTGGCAAGGAGAATTGAAGAACTTATCTGATATTAAGAGACAAAAGGTAACAAAAGGAACAGTGATTTTTTTCATTAGCTTGCTATGAAAGCACAGACGCATCGGACACTGCTCAGTTACTGATTTTTTTAAGAGGAGTGGACAATGAAATTAATGTTACTGAAGAACTACTAGACCTCCAGAATCTTAAAGACCAAACAAGAGGAACTGATTTATTCACATTAGTGTGTTCTGCTGTAGATGACATGAAGTTCTCTGTGGTAAACATTACAAATATGATCATGTTATGAAACCAGCGATAAAGGCAATTATTTTTATCCGCTCCAAAGCCCTATGTCACCGCCATTTTCAAAAGTATCGACTCAATATCCAGGTTGAATATGGAGATGTTGTGTATCATGTCATAAGATTGCTCAGTCAGGGGTCTGCACTGCAGCGCTTCTACTCTCTGAGAGAAATCTGAGAGTTTCTGGGGAAAAAGGGGGCAACCGATGCCAGAACTATTTAATCCTGTTTTGCTGGCTGATTTCGGATTTTTAGTTGACATAACAGGACATTTAAACATACTGAACACAAGGTTACTGGGGCAAAATGCTATGATAAGTCAACTTTATTGACACATCAAAGCATTTGGAACCTTGAGGCAACTTTTCCAGAGGAACCTGTCACAACTGCATCTGAACAGCACACATGTCCTATCGCTGCATGAAATAATCAGCAGTTTTCTGAAGAACATCGGACCGCAATTAAGGAGGTATGCTGCAGATATTTCTTCTCTGACTGAGCAGTTTCAACAGCTCTATCATGATTTTGCAGTTATTGATAAGGAGATCATGCTTTTTTTCCTCACCTTTCTCTGATGAGGCGTCACACAACTGCAATTGGAGCTCATTGACTTTTACCGTCGACTTCATAAAGGCAGGTTCCAAGAGATTCGAACATTTGCCAAGAACAGGCAGAGCTTGTTTGGTTAGACATATCTGTGTGAGAAGAAATTCTCGGTTATGAACCTTAACAACAACCGGGTGAGAACAAGGTTAACTGACTCTCATCTACTTAACATCCTACGCATCAAAACTACTGTCTTAGAGCCAGACCTGGCCTGTATTCTGCAGACGAGATCTCAGAGTCACCCTGCACATCAGTGCAGGCAGGTATTTGTCTTCTGATGTAAATACATTTTAGAATTTATTTTGCAGTTCTTCAGTTAAAAAAAGCTCAGTTAACTGATTTTATTGTGGGGATCAAAACCATAGTTTTCAATAAATCTATTGTTGACATAAACTCAATGTCAAATAAAACTTTTCTAATTGAAAAACAAGTGTTACGTGGTGTAATGTAGTTCTTCATAACAAAACTGTTAGTGTGGTTTTTCTGTTCATATGTTTTGAATTTGGAAGTTTACTGTAAGCATTTGATAAAGAAAACATTTCATGTTTCAAATGAACCTAGGTGTGTGTAATTTGCCTGCAAGTTTGTTGGGGATTTTTCGGTCAGGTGTTTTTCTTTCATTTGCTCTAATCTTCAGTGATTCTGATACAAAAGTTGGTATCTATGTGATGTAATAAAGTATGCCGTTGACAAAAACATAGTTCATATGTGTTTCCTGTAATCTTTTGTGATTTTGATAATACGTGGTATGTTTTAGGTGATGTAATAAAGTTTGCCATTTGCAATAAAAAAAAATATTTATGGGTTTAAAAAATGTCAAGCTAATTGGACGGACTGCACAGATTTCAACTCACAGAATTTTGTGAGGTGAAATGTGTGCGGACATCCCTGGCCCACGCCTTTCATCTTCTTTGAAAGTGCATCCAGTTTTCCATGTGTTTTAGCTCAAGTGTAAAATTACATCTCAACTGGTGCCATCATTTACTGCACCCCCAGATTATACAGATTGGATCAGATTATACAGATTGGTTTAAAAATGTCCTATCTAAGTGTGGCGAGACTAGCTTGAAGTCGAGAAATTGTAAATTTCTAAACCCAAATAAAATTGCTCCACAACGCCACCTTGGGAATTTCACCCAAGGAATATTACTCTCCTTTTTGATAAGGCACACCAGTTCACTCATGCATGGATTAAGACATCTGAGGCAATTTTAAAATGTACAAACAGCTTTTTATTAAATGCTTCTTAAAATATTCTTTTTAAAACCAATTCTTTATAATGCTAAAGGGAAAAAAAGAAAAGTAACTACAGTAGCTGAGGTTACCGGCGGAAGGGGCCACTATAGGACAGTAGCCGCCCAGACACAGCAAACAAAACCCCTGTAAAGCACCAGACGCGGTGAGACAACCCAAACTCAGGAATCACGGCACAAAAAAAGAAGACACCGTCACCACACCAACACCACCGCCGGGCCTCAGCACTGCCAACAGAGAGAGAAAAAAAGAAACAATTAATAAAGACAACAATCCGAAATGTACAACAAAAGGAAAATAATATCAGCCCAAATGAATCAATAGTCAGGCTATGTCATAAATCGAAAGGGCTGGAACAAACAAAAATAAAAAATACAAATTAAAATGTCCGAATCTGGTGCGACCCTCTGGCCACGCCGCAACAGGAGGTGGATTGAGCGCGCCGGTGCCGCACGCCAATGCCGCACGCCAAACACCACTTCAATTAGGGCGTGTAGCCGCCACCACAATCCGAGGTTGATGATGCACAAAATCCGGGATATCAACAGAGCAGCAATGGTAATATGGGGAGACCTGTAAAAGTTAGTCACTATTTAACAGAACTGCAACAAATTGGCGTTAACAATGAGCGTTACTTCTTACCTCCCAATCCAGACAAACTCATGTACGCGTGCACACACACACAAACCGACGACGAGGAGGAGAGCCGCACAGTAGCGTTTTGCCTATAATCATACCTGGATTTAGATCTTCTGTGAACAAGCGGCAATAGTGCAAAGGGAGGGGAGACCTACCACCACAAGATCAGAGCAGCATGCACCTGATGTTATGCCTTTTGACTGTCAGTCCCTGAGACGCGAGTCACAGCCAAAGCTTGAGGAAGACCTGTGTGTTCGATTGGGCGCAGCGGCTTCTTATATACCACGCCCACTTTGCCCAACCGGAACCTCGCACCTGAAAGCTATTTATATAGCAATACATATATTTCTATACCACTACATTCTACCCCCCCTTCTTGCATCGTCGACCCGACGATGGCTGATTCAAAACTAATAAAATCAGTTCCAAGGTCTAAACAACGCTGACACAGTTGACAAAGATGCAGAAGAGCCCCCAGGATGAATGTCTCCTGCTGGCCGTGGGAGATGGTGCACATTAGTATGTTGACCAGCAGTTGGACGTTTGGAGCGACGTAGGGCCATTGGGTCAGCACAGCTGGTAGATGGAACAGCCAAAGATGTAGAGGGTTCAATAGATGCAGCAGGTTCAGAAGGTGGCCCAAGTTCCTGGGATGGAGTTTGAAGCAGCAACCTACCCAAAGGTAAGGCAGAAGCAACCACAAGGGGTTGCTGTTCACAAACAAACAGATCGTAATCAACGGGGCCACTATCTTCAGACAGTCCCTTTTCTACAGGAGGCAAGTTATGGGGAGAGATGTGATCAGGAGGAACAACACCAACCACAGGTTTTAACATGGTACGGTGCACCTGTCTTACTTTAGTCTGGTCATCCAGAGGCACAATGGTGTAAACAGAGCCGCCCTCCTTTGGTGCCCTCAATACCTCGTACTTCACAGAGCTCCATCGGTCCCTTGTCTTATAAGGCCCCCTAGCAGTAAAGTCACGCAAAAACACAAGTTGCCCTTCCTTTAATGGCCGATGTTTCACCTGAGTATCATGAGTCTGCCTTCGGCGATCTGCAGCATGTTTCAGGTGCTCTCTAGCCCCATCAAAGGCTACCTGCAACCGAGCTTGATGTTCTTGAACCCACTCATGGACAGAACCACCAACTGGACTCTCGACTCTACCCAAAAGAAAATCCAGGGGCAATCTAGGTTCCTGCCCAAACATTAAGAGAAATGGTGACTCTCCAGTAGACTGGTGAGGAGTTGTATTATAACAATAAAGAACCTGGGGCAAACAGGCATGCCAATCTCTTTTTCGGGACACAGGCAGTGTTCTTAACAGATTGTGCAGCGTCCGATTGAAGCGCTCACATTGGCCATTTCCTTCTGGATGGTAAGGAGTGGTGTGTGATTTTACAATGCCATACAAATTACACAGCTGCTGGATAAGCAAGCTCTCAAAGTTACGACCCTGATCGGAGTGCAACCGAGCAGGAACACCAAACTTGTAAAACCATTCAGACACCAAAACCTTAGCCACAGTGGCCGCTCGCTGATCCCGTGTAGGGACAGCAACAGTATATTTACTAAAAACATCCGTCAAGACCAAAACATTTTCCAAGCCATTATGGGTGGGCTCTAAGGTGGTATAATCAATGGCCAAAATTTCATTAGGACGTGATGCCAGTAAATGTCCCATATAGCCATAAGCTTTAGGGTGAACATCCTTTGCCACTTGGCATCTCTCACACGCCTGGCACCATTGAGCCACATCAGAGGCCATATGAGGCCAATAACACCGGGACCGTAAGAGCGCCAACGTTCGCTCCACTCCCTGGTGACCATGCTCTTCATGGACTTTAGTCAGAACATCCTTAATTAGCACACTTGGCAACACAAGCTGGAACACAGCATCACCACCATCTGATCTAAACACCTTTCGATAGAGAACTCCATCTCTCTCGACAAACCGGTCCCACTGCCGCAGCAGAACCAAAGTGGACGGGGACAGCTGGGCTCGTTCCTCTCGACTGGGATGCTGTCCTTTCTTCCAGAACACCAACAAGTCCTGTACAAATGGATCAGCCTGCTGCAAAGCACAAAGTTCAGCCGTAGTATGCTGCGGCAAAACTGCAACAACTGCCTGGGTTGCCTCAACCTTTTCAAACCCCAAAGCGTCCTGCAATGCTTTAGGCAAAGCTGTACCTGGGAGCATTGCTTTCATATCTGGCGGATCAGGTGGATGCTGACGAGAAAGTGCATCAGCATTGGTATTACACCGCCCTGACCGATACTTGATCTCAAAATCAAAAGAGGCTAGCTGAGCAGCCCACCGCTGTTCAGTGGCAGCCAATTTAGCAGTGGACAAATGGCTGAGAGGGTTGTTATCAGTATATACAATACATTTGTTTCCCAAGAGATACTCTCTAAACTTGTCAGTCATGGCCCACTTGAGGGCCAGAAACTCAAGCTTCATGGAGCTGTAATTTGCCATATTTCGCTCTGTGGGTCTCAAGCCTCGACTAGCATAAGCAATCGGTCTCACTTTGCCTGCCTGTATTTGCGAGAGGACTGCTCCCAGGCCACCATGGCTGGCATCAACCTCCAAGATAAATGGTTGAGTGAAATCTGCATAGGCTAGCACTGGCGTTGTTGTTAGCTTAGCCTTCAAGGCTTCAAAGCTCTTTTGACATTCATCAGTCCAGCATGCAACAAGTCCACGATCAGGTTTCTTACCGGTACCACCACACTGAGCCACCGCTTTATGCAATGGAGCTGCCAATTTTGCAAAACCTTCCACAAAGCGACGGTAATAACTGGCAAAACCAAGGAATGACCGAAGTTCTGAGGCCTTAGTGGGAGTTGGCCAATTGGCTACAACTTCAGTTTTACTAGGATCTGTAGCAACCCCCTCACCAGAGATCACATGTCCTAAATAACGTACCTCTTTTTGAAAGAAGGAACATTTACTGAGCTTTGCTTTAAGACCCTGTTGGTTAAGTCGGCCCAGCACCACTTTCAAGCGCTCCAGATGTTGATCCACACTTGAAGAGAAAACAACAATGTCATCAAGATATAACAGGACAGACTGGTACTGTTGGTCCCCAAAAATCCGCTGCATTAGCCGTTGGAAAGTGCTAGGCGCATTACAGAGTCCGAAAGGCATTCGGTTCCATTCAAACAGCCCAAAGGGAGTACAAAAGGCAGTTTTTGGACGGTCTGCCTCCACAACTGGGACCTGATTATACCCGCTAGCGAGATCGAGGGTAGAAAACCAGCATGCACCAGACAAGGCATCCAACGATTCTTCTATTCGTGGAAGGGGGAAGGAATCTTTCCGGGTCTTGCTATTGAGTCTTCTATAGTCAACACACATACGAATACTCCCATCTTTCTTCCTCACTAAGACTATGGGAGATGCATATGGGCTGCTACTTTCTCTAATGACCTGTGAAGCAAGTAACTGATTTATATGGTCCTTCACCACCTCATAATCAGAAGGCGGAATACGCCGATAGCGTTGTTTAACTGGAACATCATCAACCAGAGGAATGTCATGAGCTATCACATTGGTACAGCCCAGGTCACCATCATGAGAGGAGAAAACTGTCATATACTGATTAAGCAATGACCTTACCTGACCCTGTCCTTCCACCGACAAAGAGGACAAATCCAGGTCTTCCACCTGCTGTTGCACATTAACTGAGACTGTCTGGCACACCATCGTAGCTACCTTTGCTGGGACTTCAGTAATTCCTGCAGGGAGACTAACAACATTGACAACATTTAAGGTGCCAACAACAGTGCGGGGATATACCACCACCTCTGTCGTACCAACATTAATAATGGGCACATAAGCTGTACCCCTGATTACCTGAACCAAGGCAGGGGAAGCAAGCAAACCAGAAGGCAATCCAGACTCTAAAGGCTCAAACAAAACAGTAGAACCTGAGTACACATCAGAACATGTGGCAGCCACAATCTTCATGACCCCACCAGGAATCCGACAGCCCTTTTTACCCCTGACCTTAGCCCTTCCAGGACTACCTTGAGGCTCTCGTGAGTTGGCAGACTGGCACTGCTGCAGTGCCTGCATGACTGACTGAGGGGCCTCGGAAACACCAGACACAGAAGACCAAGCTACACCATGTTGCCCAAACAGTTCTTGGTAACACTTCCTGATAACATTCATCCCCAAAACACCTGGGACTTTAGCTGGGAACTCACCACCAGGGTCCTGCACAACCAAAACACCACAGTGGGGAATCAATTTACCACAGAGGTGCACATCAAGTTCCAAATAGCCAATATAAGGAATCTTAAGACCATTAGCAGCTCTAAGCTCCAACCAATGACACGACTGGAGGTGCTCTGAACCCCAAGACTCCATATGCTGACGAAAAAAACTTTCAGAAACTGTGGACACCATCGAACCAGTATCCACCAAACATGGGACTGTCACCCCACCCATAACTACATCTGCATGAGGGCAATCTGAAATCAACTTAGAAGCACCCAAACTTCCAATAGTGGCTTGTGAGCCAATAGCATCCCCACCCAAACTGTGGCTCAGCAGTTCGGTGGGAACTAGTTTTCCGCCACAGAAGCAGAACGGGACTGGGCAGCTGAATTTGGCGGACACTGGGTTCGACGGGAGACACGCACCCCATCACACTCTCGTGCAAAATGACCTGGCTGGTTGCACCGCCTGCAGATTACTGAACCAGTGGTGCGTGGATAAGTAGGGCGGTGGAAATTCTGTAACTGAGATATGCTCTCACTAAGCTGCTGGAGCTGCTTTTGCTGACACTCTAGCATTTCTCTTATCTGACTCATTTCCGTTGCTGATGTTAAAGAAGCTACCTGAGGACCACCATGTACCCCATACTGGACGCCATAAACCGAAGGAAGCGACTGGCTACGGCTTCTCCCACCATGAGGTACCCCTTCGCGTTCCCACTGGATTGCTGCGGCCCTAACCTCAAGTAAAGTGCTTTCAGGCCTCGTGCGTACCAGTTGCTTCAGCTCGCGTCTCAGGGAACTGTCCAACACCTGTTCAACAAACTGATCTCTTAACAGCGTCTCAGAATTCAACATACCAGTAGGTGCACGCTGCTTTACCCTCTCCATAAGGCCCATTAATGCGAGGGAGAACTCCTGAAGACTCTCTCCCTCTTGTTGTCTTCTAGAAAAGAAGGCCTCTTGAAGAGCAACATAGGACTCAGAACAACCATACAACTCTTGTAGGATCTCAAATATTCTAGCAGGGTCCTCTCTCTCTGCACTAGAGCGATACTTTATTTCATTTCGAGCTTCTCCCTCCAGGTGATCAAACAGGAAAAACGCTTGGTCAGCTACAGACAGATGTCGGGCTCTCATACACACCCTCGCTTCCTCAGTCCACTCACTCAAGCCTATGCCTGTCCTTCCTCTAAAGATGGGGCATTTCCTATCTCTAGGCACAAAAATCAGTCTCTCTGCTACAGGGAGACTAGATGTAGGAGGGGCATTAGGTAATGCTGAAGAAGTGGATGGCTGAGCACTTAAGCTAGCCTGTCCTTGTCGTAACTGCTCATTGTCAGCTCTTAATCTTGCTACCAGCTCTTTAAGCTCCTGAATTTCTTCTTCCATAATTATCACAAGCTTATTCTGCTTCTTATGATTACTACAGTGCAGAATTACAACCTAAGGTTAACTGTTAACACCTCACCCACCGCTTTGATGCTCTGCACGAAACCACTGCTGCTCTGTTGACGGATTAGCCAATCTGCACAAAAAAAAAGGAGAGAAAAAAAAGACACAAAAGAATACACAAATATTTAGAAACTACTTGTCTCAGATGTTCATAAAAAGCATGATCCTGTCAACAACGCCAAAAATGTGGCGAGACTAGCTTGAAGTCGAGAAATTGTAAATTTCTAAACCCAAATAAAATTGCTCCACAACGCCACCTTGGGAATTTCACCCAAGGAATATTACTCTCCTTTTTGATAAGGCACACCAGTTCACTCATGCATGGATTAAGACATCTGAGGCAATTTTAAAATGTACAAACAGCTTTTTATTAAATGCTTCTTAAAATATTCTTTTTAAAACCAATTCTTTATAATGCTAAAGGGAAAAAAAGAAAAGTAACTACAGTAGCTGAGGTTACCGGCGGAAGGGGCCACTATAGGACAGTAGCCGCCCAGACACAGCAAACAAAACCCCTGTAAAGCACCAGACGCGGTGAGACAACCCAAACTCAGGAATCACGGCACAAAAAAAGAAGACACCGTCACCACACCAACACCACCGCCGGGCCTCAGCACTGCCAACAGAGAGAGAAAAAAAGAAACAATTAATAAAGACAACAATCCGAAATGTACAACAAAAGGAAAATAATATCAGCCCAAATGAATCAATAGTCAGGCTATGTCATAAATCTAAAGGGCTGGAACAAACAAAAATAAAAAATACAAATTAAAATGTCCGAATCTGGTGCGACCCTCTGGCCACGCTGCAACAGGAGGTGGATTGAGCGCGCCGGTGCCGCACGCCAATGCCGCACGCCAAACACCACTTCAATTAGGGCGTGTAGCCGCCACCACAATCCGAGGTTGATGATGCACAAAATCCGGGATATCAACAGAGCAGCAATGGTAATATGGGGAGACCTGTAAAAGTTAGTCACTATTTAACAGAACTGCAACAAATTGGCGTTAACAATGAGCGTTACTTCTTACCTCCCAATCCAGACAAACTCATGTACGCGTGCACACACACACAAACCGACGACGAGGAGGAGAGCCGCACAGTAGCGTTTTGCCTATAATCATACCTGGATTTAGATCTTCTGTGAACAAGCGGCAATAGTGCAAAGGGAGGGGAGACCTACCACCACAAGATCAGAGCAGCATGCACCTGATGTTATGCCTTTTGACTGTCAGTCCCTGAGACGCGAGTCACAGCCAAAGCTTGAGGAAGACCTGTGTGTTCGATTGGGCGCAGCGGCTTCTTATATACCACGCCCACTTTGCCCAACCGGAACCCCGCACCTGAAAGCTATTTATATAGCAATACATATATTTCTATACCACTACATAAGGAAAACCAGTAGATTCCTTGACAAGCAGCATTCACTCCTCCTGAAAGAGTGTGGAGCCACAGGGACAGTCATCTGCATTGTCCATGGATTTGCAGCAATCCCTCATACTGAGCAAGCATGAAGCGACAGTGGAACTGCCTTTCTCTCAGCAGGGTGCCTTCTGTAAACCACCCCCACAGACGAAAAGACCAGACCCTCACTTCTGACTTCTCTCTCAGATCACACTTCTCCAGGACAAAGCTACCAGCCGTCACCTCTTCCCTCCCTGAGACAAAAGGGAGAGGAGAGGCAGGCTGAACCATGAGGGCCTCAAGGCCCCGAAAGCCCACAAACTGATCAGAACAGCCGTTCTGTGGAACTCATCTGCCTGCTTCAGTGGAGTGACCAGGCGAAAGGGAGGGGAATTCTCCTCCTCTGCGGAGTGGAAGACCGGACTGAATCTGGAGAAATAACACACTGATCAAAGCTAAGTTGCAGTCTGACTTCTGCACAAACCAGCTACAAAGTACAGATTGCCGAAACAGCTTTGTATATTTTTGTCAGCCTTTACAGGGAAGCGAACCCCAGACGGAGCTGGAAAGCCAACAAAGCAACCCGTTTCCGCATACTGAGGAGAACCTGCTTAAATCGGGACTGCAACCAGTCAGTGCTGTCTGCAGGACATCGGGCCTCCGATCCTGAATACATGTTGCTACACTACAGAGCTGCTAAGCCACTAGCCTGCCGTGAACACACCAACAACTTTTCCTTCTTTTCACTGCCTACCTTGGATGACCAAAGTGGACCGAACTCACACGAAGCGCCGACAGGTTGGACAGAGAAACCCAAAGGGAGAGTTTAAATGGTTCATTGGGAAATGTTGTGTGATGCGTTACACATGGTCGCCTTGAAACAAAGGGCTAACGGAATAGCTCATTGCTAGCATTCGGTACCATGTCATTGTCGAGTGTGTTCTATGGTTATAACAAAGGTTATCTCCACAAGGGTTTCATACATTGATGGAACATTCATGTTAACGTAATTCGGCCCACTCATTATGACTAAAATAAAACTAAAGCTTTTATTTGTTAGCACTGAAAGTCCGCTAGCCTAAATGCTATTAGCTTCTGGTAGCTTCCGATTTCCAGACATTCAAAGGAGCTTGTTTTAAAGCATAACACTTGTTTGTTTTGCTCTGCCGTCGTTCGATAGAGCTATGAGCCTTATTCCCGCATTAATATTGAATATTAATGTCGGTTTGAATGCAATTTTGATAATTTTAGGCTTTAACCGATTTAGCGACCGATCGCGACAGCGACCCCTAGCGCCCGGAGGTAGAATCGCATTAATAAGATCGGCCGTTAAGGTTTAAACAATTTTACTGAGCAAGTCAGTCTTTACAATGTTATTTACTCAAAATAATGTTCTGGTTAATTTGGGATTTGCATTGTGAATGGGTTGAAACACATGTCAAATGTTGTTCTGCATTAGTCAAGTTAATTTAACTTCGGTTCACATTCTTTAAGTTTAACTTTGGTTCTTTAACTTAAACAAAATGTTATTTCATCAAATAACGTTTTGTTTACTCAGGAGTCGCATTGTGAATGGATTGAAACACATGCCAAATGTTTTTCTAAATTAGTTAAGATAATTTAACTCCATTCAATGCTTTTGAATCAGTTTTGCCGTGAACGGGATTCACTGAATTATTCTGATTATGATCAACCACTTTTGTTTTGTCTTTTGTTTACCTTTGCATGTAAATAGTTCCTTAGCTTAGTTTCTTATTTTCTTCATTTTGCTTAGTAGTTTAGTTAAATTTCACAAGCCTAGTAGAGAGGATTTATTGATCGAATATAGTGTTAATTCACATAAACAGCATTACATAGTGATGTTCTCTGGATGTTCATTTATTTCTGTTATTAAATTCTTGAACTTGAAAAGAAGTTGTCACTTTTTTATTCTATGTGTGTGCAGAGTTTGCTGATAGCTAATGCTCGAATTAATCCCGTTCAGCCATTGTCTTGATATCAGCTTAACAGCTGATTATCACCGGACAATACTTAACAGACACAGTTATTTATGAAACATTAAATAACTTTTAACAGTTTATAATTGCACACCATATATAAGTGATAATCATGTGAATTACAAGAAATACAGGTTTGAACTATTTCACTCCATGTGCAATGAATCTATATCACTGCGGGGCAACAGTGGCACAGGACTTAGGGAGTTTGCCCTGTAACTTGCCCTAATCACTGTGTTGGTCTTTCTCATAAGATTCAAATAAAATATATTTTTGTTTGTGGGTGTAATGTGACTAAATGTGAAAAAATTCAAGGGGTGTGACTACTTTTGCAAGTCGCTGTACCAATCAATGATCAGGACAAATCAGTGATGGACTGTTGTTGGTTGTTTAGGTTCTAAGGAAGGTAACTCTCTCTGAAGTGGCTGAGAAGAACCACACCTACCTTGACTTGGTCAGAACCCCTCAGCTAAGGAAGATCACTCTGTGCTCTGGGCTATCGTGGTATTGGATCAACTTTTGAAGCTACGTCTAATACTGTCTGTTGTGCAGGTTTATGGGCTTTTGAGAAATTTTATCTTGACTGTGTTACATTTTTTGGCAGGTTTGCTGTTTCCTTCCTCTACTATGGGATCAGTTTCAAGATCTCCGGATTTGGTGTCAGCATCTACCTCACTCAATTCATCTATGGTGCTATTGAAATTCCAGCCAAAATCCTCACCTTTTACATATTGGATGTAATTGGACGTCGAAATGGCCAGGCATGGTTTCTGATTACAACAGGAGCTCTGATTGGAATAAACACTGCCATACCTTTAGGTTAATCTAGATCTTGCATTTTCTTTGAAGCTACACTTGGGGCAAACTGTAAAAAAAACCCTGTGGATGGATGTGTTCATATCTCTGACTCTTTTTTTGCTTTCCTTTTAGAGTATTCTTTGAGTCGAACATGCATTGCTGTGGTGGCAAAGGGTTGCTCTGAGGCAGCATTTACCACAGCATTCCTCTACTCAGCTGAACTCTATCCAACTGTACTCAGGTAAACCCTTGTGATGATAAAATGGCAGCTTACCTGCAACTCTGAGTTTCTGTAACTTGGCATGGACCGCGCATGCAGGTTGCATTCAAAATGTGGATATTCAAAGTGTCCTCACTGAGCAAGTTCGTCTATACTGACATCAAATAAGAGTGTCTTTCCCACGGCCTAAACTGAACAGTTCAAAAACGGATCTAAAAGGAACAAATCATAAAAATCTAATAAAAATCAATACGACTCAACTTGAACTAAAAAAATAAAAACAATTAAATGTAGTTTATAAAATATAAAGGTCTCTCCCTCCAAGACTTTGTTAGTTAATTAATTAATTTCTGATAATCATATGGATTTATTTTGTTTCACAGAAACCTGGCTACAAGAGGACTACGTTAATATAAATGAGGCAACTCCATCCAATTATTTAAATTTTCACATTCCCTGATCTGTCATGTTTTTGAGATGCTTAGCCCACATGCAGATAAGAACGGGTGACCAGAGCACAGTTGTAAGATGTTTATTAAGGAAAGTGCAGTGAATAAAACACGATTATGTAGCAGGGGAGACCTAACCGGGGAAGAGTAGCGCCTCGGGAACTCTGTGCCTACTCTAGATGGTGGGTAGTGGCTGGAGGGCGGCAGATGGCGCTGGCGAGAGATCCGAAGCAGCTCTCAGCTGGAGGGAGTGACAGACGGATTGACCAGAGTACAGGAGTCTTGGAGGAACCTGTAGAATCCGGAGGGGGAACCTCGAGCCCGTCTTAGTAACGCCAAGGGAGTAAGAGGGGGAGAGCCAGAGCAGAATCTGAACAGATGATTCCACAGGTTCAAACTTTCAAGACTGGTGAGTGCATCCATGCACACAAAACTTGACAAATAAAGGAGATCCAAAATTAGTTCAAAAACAGAGAGACAAAAAACTCACTAGCAGGTTTCTAAGGTTTGGTCAGGGCCACGTCATACCACAACTGCTTTAAGGCTCTGGCATCTTCCGTCTGTCAGCGATCTGCTTAAGAAGCCAGAGGAAGCTGCCTCTGACGAGCCACAGGTGTGAGGCACGCCCCCTCAGCCACCACCTGTGGAGGCAATCAGAGCAGGCACACAAACAGAACCCTGAGAAGATCTACAAGAAGAGGAGGAGTAGCAACCATCTTTCAGTCTGATTTATTAATTAGTCACAGGCCAATTAATAACTACAATTCTTTTGAACATTTAACCCTCGGTTTTCCTCACCCAAACTGCAAAGCAATAAAACCTCTTCTCTTTGTTGTTTTGTATCGTCTATCAGGCCCTAAATCTCAGTTTTTGCATCAGTTCTCAGACTTCTTATCTGATTTGGTGTTAAACACTGACAAGGTTATTATAGCGGGGGATTTTAACATTCATGTTGACACTGAATGTGATAACCTTAGTGTAGCCTTTAAAACTATCCTAGATTTAATTGGTTTTGCTCAAAATGTGCATAAACCAATGCACTCTTGCCTTCATACTTTGTACCTTGTGCTGGCATATGGCATTGATTGTGAAGAATTAAAAGTATTTCCTCACAACCCTGTCCTATCTATTTTTCAATAACATTTGAGTTAAATTTAACTGAGTTCTCCACCCCAAAATTAAGGTTTCATTATCATAGATCTTTATCAGATAATGCTGTATCAAACTTTAAAGAATCTGTCCCCCTTTTAATATCCTCAGTATCACAGAAATGTCCCACAGATGGCAGCAATGTTGTATCTTCCCATTTTACAAATAGACGTCTTTGTTAACTGTGTCACTTCCTCGTTGTGTTTTGCATTAGACAATGTAGCTCCCTTGAAAAAGAAGGTGATTATTCATAGGAAGCTGGCACCATGGTTTAATTTAGAGGTGCATTCTTTGAAGCAAAATGTTAGGAAATTGGAGAGAGAATGGCACTCTACACAACATGAGAAATCCTACCCAATCTGGTATTTTTCTACTGTTGTATAAAAAGACCCTTTGCAGAGTTAGAGCAGCATATTTTTCATCATTAATAGAGGAGAATAAACATAAACCTAGATTTCTCTTTAGTACAGTTGCCATACTTACCCAGAGTCATAGCTCCATTGATCTATCCATTCCCTTAGCCCTCAACAGTAATAGCTTAATGGGATTCTTCATAAATAAAATTGATTCCATAAAAACAAAATAATTGGCATCCTCCCAAATATGATTACCTTCTCCTCAGTAAGTGAGGAAGTGTTAGAGGAATTTGGTTGGTTGGAGGAATTAAAGAGGTATTCCCTTTTATCAATACCCCTATTTTAGACATGATTAATCTATCCTTAATAAATGGATATGTACAACAGGCTTTTAAAGTAGCTGTTATTAAACCTTTACTTAAGAAACCATCTCTTGATCAAGATGAATTAATAAATTACAGACCAATATTTATATCTTCTCTTCCTATCTAATATTCTTTAGAAAGTAGTTGCTAATCAACTTTGTGAACATTTAAAAAGTAATGACCTATTTGAAGGGTTTCATTCAGGCTTTAGAGCTCATCATAGTACTGAAACAGCTCTGGTGAAGGTCACTAATGATTTTCTCATGGCCTCAGATAATGGACTTGTGTCTGTACTTGTCCTGTTAGACTTCAGTGCTGCATTTGATACAGTTGATCACAGTATTCTCCTAGAAAGACTTGAACATACTGCAACAATTAAGGGAAAATCATTAGGGTGGGTTAAATCTTATCTTTCGGACAGATTCCAGTTTGTTCTGTGGGAGATTTTTAACTATAAAACTATATAAAAGAATGATGACACGGGAAACGAGGTCTTTCTGCTTGCCAACTGGGAACCCAATTTATTTCAGGTTTACCTCTCAGCACGTACGAACGGGTGTGAGCTGGGTTCTGAATATAACATAGAGCACATACATTTTTTTATCCCACATATGGGTGTGTGTTCCAAATAAGATTCTCTGTGCATCCATTGGTCTGGGCCGTGGCTCAGCAGTGTCCACGTGCTTACCGCCTCCTTTAGCAGACTTTGGTCTTATTTCTGGGAATAGCTCCACAAACGTTGAAAAACAGACAACCTTATCTTGTCAGTTGACCTCTGTTTGGGTCACACAGGATGTCATGTCCTGGTTGTATTCTGGACTTGTGCTCCCTTCGCCTCGCTTTCAGGACAAACAGACTTCAGATGTTTTCCAACCCCCTGCACATCCTCCCTTGTTACGCTACTTACGTAACACTCCTAAGGAACCCTCTATATACTAAAGTACACAGACTAAACATCGTATAAAGAGAAAATCTGACTCCACACTAATCAAGCTTAGCTGTAATGATAACACATCTAAAAATGTAATTGTTTACACAACCAATGGATAATATACTAATGTGATCACGGTGTCCACATAATTGTTGATCAACACTGACTTGTAATAAATGCAAATTACAATCAATAACACATTTCAACGAGAGAGAGAGAGAGAGAGAGAGAGAGAGAGAGAGAGAGAGAGAGAGAGAGAGAGATGCAAAATAGTCATTGCTTTCACATTGGCATCAATCCAGCTGATATGGAAGCGAAAAACCCCGTTGTTGGCACTTATTCATGTACTGTTCTCAGGGGAAAAAACTCTCCCATGGATCTCGGTTCCCCATCGAGCATCCGCCAGTCAGGTCGACCGGCATCAATTGGAAATCAGCCATGCTACTTGCAATGAAATCCAGCACTTATCATTCAAAAAAAAAGTACCTAATAGAATGTAACATATACAACCATCAATAAACAACATAGGAAATACATGGATTATATATATATGCAAATTATCTTGCTAATAAAACTGATACGGAGGGTTAAACAGAAACGAATGTTAAAATATAATGTTATGACAGATTAAACTAACCGGCCGCCTGTGCTACCTTATCTACTAATGCTTTATTGTATTATATTTTATTCATTTAATCTTAGATTGAGTAACTTAAACAAGGTTAACGGGGTTAGTCAGTCTTCAGTTCATGTGCTTGGTTTGAATGAGTCCATGGACACGTAGCAAAACAACAGAGTCCGTCTCGATCACAGGTACTCCTTTCCATTTGGAATGAGTCTGTAGCATACGTGTGAGTCCATAGACGTGTCCAGGCGGCCGGGATGTCAGCCTTTTCGATGGCTGCTGCCTGATGTCATCCATCTATACATCGTTCCCACAATCCACCTTTTCAAAATAGGCACAACACAACACAGAAACAATAAGATTACAATCAGTGTTATTACCAAAGTTAGTCCTGTTTTAGCAGCTAAAACACCCCATTCTCCTAAAATTTCTTCCAGACTTTTCCACGACCAGTTGTTTCTACCAGCATTCTTTTTTACTTCCTCTTTAAGTTTCATAAGTTTAACCATTACTGCCCTAAACGAACCTTTAGGAGCTGTGTTCATGGGAATGTATGTACAGCACTGATTACCAAACATGTGACAAACACCTCCCTTACTTGCTAAAAGCCAATCTAAGGCTTGTCTGTTTTATATTACCATTCTACTTGTTTCATGTACTTGGTCTCCCAGTGCCATAAATCCTTCAACCGTGAAATTTATCATCCTTTGCTGATTATAGTAAATGTAGTTTATCCATTCAACATTTTCATTAATAGTAATTTGAGGTAAAATAGACTCAAGACCTGCTTTAACTTCATGTTGTGCTTTAAATTCATCTGGAATTCCTCTTGGTTGACCAATAAGATTTAAATAAACTCCTTCATTTAGTCCGTAATCGTCTAGACTCCGACGAGACCTATTTTTACCTGTTTCAATCTGAGCTAATTCTTTTACCCCTTCATACACTAAAGTTATTGGTACTTTCATTCGTACTAATGCACAGAGCCCTACCCACTTAAGTGGTAAGGTGTTCATTAGCATGTCATCACCACACATCCAGTAACTGTCTGCCACTGGATACGTTTGATCTCCTAAAAAGAAAAGTTTGGGAATCGTCATAGTTATATTTTTACAGTCCTCTTCTATAAAATCTGGGTTTTCAAACCAAACGGGCTTTGTAGCAAACACTGGTGTTACATTTGCATGCTTAAACCAAGATAATACCCAGGTTACATTAAATTTTACAGTGGTATTTCCTACATTAATTCCTTCATTGTCCTCAAAACCTCCACTGACGAAACATTCGTACTCTTCATCATAATCTATTTCATAGTCAGTGGGTGGAACATTATCTGTAGTACTAATGTTAAATTCTGCACACAATGATTCTAATTTATACCCTTTCCATTTTTCTAAGTATTGGTGAGAGTTTCTTGAGCCATATAAGAGTCTGCAACTCAAACCACACATAGGTAATTTAAAGAATGACACTGCGTCTTCTCTTGAAGTGAACTCACCATTCCTACATTTTTGACGTTGTACAACTGCACATTCTTTTGACGTATATTTTTCTGGAATAACGATCGGAACTGCTCCCGGAGCAGCAGTACAGATTAAGCAATCATTTTTAGTTAACTCTCTTGCTGTATACCATGACCAGCTATACCATGTATTACGTATGGCTCTTTGCCATAAAGGATCACCCCTTGGTCTGATTCCATGCCATTTAATATCCTGTAATTTATTTATTGCTCTTGGTGTAGCTACTTTTGGATTTTGTTTTTCATAAAATTTATCCAACCCTTCAGAGAAATCTTCACATCCTTCCTTTTCAGAGCATCCATACTGTTTTGGATCTGGTTCTGCGAATTCTAATATTAGGTTGTTGTCCTGATCTGATGTTACCTCAACCGGAGGAGGTGCTGTTGTAATTAATCTTATTAGTGAGGGTTTAGTAGTATTCAACACTTCCTTTGTGGTTTTAATTGTATTTGAAACTATTGGCTGTAGATTTGTTTTAGTTATAACAGTTGTTGGAGGTTCAGTTATTATGCTCTTAGGTCGAATCACGGTAGGTTTTGCGTTGTCCAAGTCCCTAGCAACCTCTGTAGGTTGCACTTCCATTTTACTTGTATTTACCTTTGTAATATCACTATTATTTGTTGAAATTTGTATTGTGCTATTTAAAATTTTAGACGCTGATGTGACCGTTAATGTCTTTTCCGTTAAAGTTGTCGACTTATTTAGTCCTGATTTAGTGACTGAAGTAGGTAAAGTCACATTTCCACTAGGGTCAGTCATTTTCTTCACTTCTACTGTAGTTCTAGTAGCCATAGTTGTTGGGGGAAAACAATTTACATCTTCTGGTAAAGTCTCTTTACGTGGTATGGTCCATAATATAGTTGAATCTACTTTTCCACTCGAGGTGACGTCTTCGAATTTCAACTCGTATGTTTTGTTAATCCGGAAAGCTATTACATTTGCTTCAATAATCCATCCACAATCTGCATTCCAAACAGTCATATTACAATTAATGTTTTCTTGATTTTGACTTGATAATTGATGACTTAAGCTTACATTAGTATTCGAATTACACATCCTTCGTCTGTCACCTTTTTGCAGTAATCTAGAGATAATCACGTTTCTTTCAACCAAGTCATATTTATCACTGTCTGGCTCCACATGTATCCTAATTCGGTCATTAAACATTTGGACTGTAGCGTTTAACTCCTTATTTCCTATTTGTTCTAAATCACCACTTCCTGATACTACATTGTGGATTTGTAGATTCTTCATTGTTAAGTTATATTTGTAATTGTCCTCGGGATCCCTGTGGGATTCTATTTCTATTTCTACCTCAAAACCATCATCCTTTATGTACAGAATAAGTGAGCACTGATTTATCCCATATTCTGTATATACCTTTTTGACACTTTTTCCACAAAATTTTTGATCATTGTAATAAATGTTCACCTCAAACTTTGTATCTAATTTTTTACGAAATCCTGCATCGGTTACCGTTGCTTTCCATTTGAATTCAGCATGGGTCTCTCTTTTCTTACGCAACCTTTTTGTTTTTTCTCTTAAGTGTTCTTTAAGACCTAGATGAGTCATTAACTTCAGTTCAGCTGGCAAAAACACTGGTGTGTACTTTGTCAAAAACATTAACGTTGTGTTGTACTTATCTTGTTCTGCAAAGGTGGATTTCCCTTTATAGACTGAAGTCCCACATTTCATGGTTGCATGTTGATTGTCTCGACCCTCATTACTCGTTGCTCGTTCCACTCGTGGTTGAGCTGATGTTGGCTGATGCTGTGGTGCCATCTGCAGGATGTGAGAGTTCATCTCCGGCCTCGCTGTTGTTAGGCTCACCACCTCTGCCAACATCCACAGGTGAAATGTCATTAATACCAGTTTCATTGATGCAAACTTTCTGTTCACAGTCTTTTCCATTGTCTGGCTTCACAATGTCTGGCTTCACAGTGTCTCTGGCGTGTACTTTAGTACAATGAGTCAAATGAAACCACGTATCACTCCCCTTTACTTGGACGGTGGTTGCGGTCGCTCGTTTGACCTCAAATGGTCTGTCCCATCGCGAGCTGTTCCATTTACGTCTGAACACCTTCACGTACACCAGGTCTCCTGGTTCGACTGGTCTCTTCACCACCGACTCTGGACAGGAACTTCTGGCTTTTTCCTGCAGATAGATAGCTCTATGGATAGCAGTTAGTTGATCCATAAATGCTTTCAACTCTGTTTGTAGCTGTTCAAGTGCCGGACCTTTGAATGGAAGCCTCCATTCAGGTACTGGCATTGTTCTGCTTGTTAGCATTTCATGCGAGGTTAAATGTGTGCTGCGATGCATCTGCATGCGATAGCTCATTAGCGCAAGCGGCAAAGCATCAGCCCAGTTTAGGTTAGTAGAAGCACGGATTTTATTCAGCTTAGCTTTCAAAGTCCCATTGATTCTTTCTACAATACCCTGACTCTGCGGGTGATAGACTGCTCCAAAGCGTTGTTTAATTCCTAGCTTTGACAAAACACCTTTCAACACCTTTTGGATAAACGCTGAACCATTGTCTGAACTGATTTCTGATGGGATGCCAAATCTCGGAATCACCTCTCTTGTCAGAAACTTAATCACTGTCTCAGCTCCCAATGTCTTTGATGGGACTGCTTCAACCCATCGGCTGAACCGATCGATCACCACCAACATGTACCTTTTTCCTTGCACTGGCTTTATCATGTCAACATAATCTATCACAAGATGTTTAAAGGGTCCCTCAGGGACCGGAATGTGTCCAATCGGTGATTTTATGCCTTTTCGTACATTGTTTTCTGCACATATTTCACATTGGCTCAAGATTTCATCCACCATTGCTTGCATGTAAGGCGACCAATAACCTTGCTTTTTCAACTTCTCCATCACTTTACCTCTTCCACAGTGATCCAAACCATGTGCATCTGAGACCAACATTGTCAACAATGCTACTGGTGCAACTAAATGTCCACTTTGTGATCTCCACAAACCACTTTCACTCATTGTCGCACCTCTCTGCGCCCAGAGAGCATGCTCACTCACACCTGCTTCCTGCTGCATCAAAATGATGTCTTCTGGTGTCACCATTGGTTTCAAGGTGACCACTGGTGCCAAGATAGCTATCTGGCACTTAGATGCTAGTTTTGCTGCCTCATCTGCGGCGTTGTTCCCTTTAATGACTAAATTATTACCTTTACGATGGGCGTTGCATTTGATCACTGCCAGTCTTGATGGCAGCATCATCGATGCAATCAGCTCTTTTAGCTGTTCTTGATGTAATACTGGACTGCCGTCTGCTCGTTTGAAACCTCTTTGTTTCCAAACAGCAGCAAACAGATAACACACCCCATGGGCATAAGCCGAGTCTGTGAATATGTTTGCTACTTTTTCTTTTGCTAGTTTGCACGTCTCTGTCAATGCTTTTAGTTCTGCTTTTTGGGCAGAGCATGGTTGCTCGCATTTTTCTGCTTTGACTGTTACAAAATTGCCTCCTACTTGTTTAACCACAGCATAACCTGCATGGTTTCCAAGATGATCTCTGAAACATGACCCGTCAACAAAATAAGTGACTTCCGCGTTCATTATCGGAGTTGACTCTAAATCGGGTCTTAGTCTTGTGAATTTCATTGTTTCTGCAAGACACTCGTGTGGTTCTCCTTCACAGTCCAGAGGTACCATGTCAGCAGGGTTGTTCGTTGTACACCTTTGTACTGTTACATCTGGATATGTTAAAAGTAGCATGTACTGTAAACATCTTGTCTGAGCCATCACAAACCTTCCTTGATTTATTAGTTCTGTGATTTTGTGGTGGGTCTGTATTGTTACCGGATAACCCATTGTTATGGTTGATGCTTTTTCATAAGCGTAGTAGACTGCTGCTAGACCTTGATAACATGGTGGCCAGCCTTGGGCCACATTGTCTAGTTTAGTGCTGTAATAAGCAATTGCTTGCTTTCGTTGTCCTACACAGGTTTCTTGCATTAGTACAGCTGATGCGTACATGTTTTTTCTGTTGGCTACATACAGGTAAAATTGTTTGTCATAGTTTGAGAAGGTGAAATGCCAACTGTTCCTTGTGATATTTGTCTTCCTAGGTAATCTACCTGTGGTTGAAAATACTGTAGTTTTTGTTTGAAGACCTTGTGTCCTCCCTTTGCTAATCTTTGTAGAACTTTGATTGAGTCCTGATGACAGTCATTTAGTGTGTTTCCACAGATTAACAAATCATCCACATACTGTAACACAGTTCCAGTTAAATTGAGTCCTTCCAAATCATTTTTTAGCACCTGATTAAATATGTGCGGGCTAAGTTTAAACCCTTGAGGCAATCGGGTATAACTGAGCTTTTTACCTCTGTAGGTAAATGCAAATAAATGTTGTGACTCTTCCGCTAAAAGAATGCTGAAAAATGCAGAGCAGAGATCAATCACTGTGAAAAAACGTGCTTCTGATGGTATTGAATTTAAGACTATTTGGATTTGGCACATCCGATTCTGCGTCTACTATTATCTTGTTTATTTCTCTTAAGTCATGAACAAGACGGTATTTGTTTTTGTCTGCTTTCAGAACTGGAAAAATTGGAGTATTACATTGACTTTCTACTTCCACCAGCACACCTGCTTGCATCAATCCGTCAATGGTTTTCTGAATGCCTTGTTCTGCTTCTGGTTTTAATGGGTATTGCTGGCGAAAAGGAAGCCGTGCATTTGGTTTTATTTGAACTGAGACTGGTTCTGCAGATTTTACTAAACCCACATCTGTATCATGTTTGGACCATAAGTGCTCAGGGACATTTTTTAGCATGTCCTGCATTAATGGTTGATCTTTAGAGGAACCATTTTCCTCAGACTGATCTTTTAGATCAACGGGCACTGTCACAACTTGTGGTTTTGCTGTCATTGTTGTTTTACATAGGATCTTGATCATTGTTCCATCACTTGATTGAAAAATGAATGGGTTATCTGTTTCTTCCCATGTTGCTTCTGTTGCAAGTTTCATCATTGGTCCCAGATCTTTTGCATGAAATCCTTTATTTACAAACAATGTTATGTGTGGTACTGAGTCTGAAACATTGTACCTTTCTGAAATGAAATCCTTTTGCTTCACATTTAAAGCTGCACCTTGGTTTCCAATAACAATACATTGTGTTTCAAGATAAACAGTTCTGTCTTTTGTAGAACTGTCCCATTTTTCTTCAAACTCCTTGCTCTTTGAAATGTCATAGAACATGGTGCAGTGGTAATCTAGAAAAGGTTTTCTGGCTTCTGGAATTTGAGCTTTAATGTACCGGCCCCAGTTAGTGACTGCATCTTCAACTGGGCCTGAAATGTCTCCTAGCCAATAAACATTAGCTTCATGTGTTTGCATGTACATTTGAAGATCCAGACCTGTTTTGTCAACATACAAACCCTGAGGAGAACACCAGATTTTCAATTTCATCCTGCATAATGCATCTCTTCCCAATAGGTTAATTGGTGTTTGGTCAGAGACAAGAATTGGTATTCTTATCTCATCATTATCATTTGCCAGTCGTACAGGAGCTGTCATTTGTATTAACTGTCTTGTTCCCGAGAACCCTACTGTTGAAATTAATTTATTAGACATGGGGAGGTGCTTTGCATAATTTGGACTTACACACGTGTAAGCTGCTCCTGTATCGACCAGCATCGGTGTTTCTTTTTCTTCAATTAGAATTTTTAACATAGGTTCATTTTCAGCACCGTCACTTACGATCGGGCACTAGTTCTCCCCTGTAAGGTTCTCTGGGCACCCCTAGTAACCAAAATTTGGTGGGTTTACAGGGCGTCTTGTTGGACCTGGACGGAACCGGCCATGTGATTGCCTGCGGTAGGTGTTGTTGCCTCTTGGGCAATGCTCGGCACGATGTCCAAGTTCATTGCATGCCCAGCATGCGCCCATTATTCCAGGTGCGCCAGGCCTGCCTCTGTTAGTCCAGGCGGGACCTCTTTGCTGCCATCCACGAGGGCCATATGGCTGTGTATTGAATGCTTGAGGATAAACATTAACCACTGGTTGTTGTGGCTGGGTAAGTTGAGGAGCCAGAAAACTCCTATGTGTTTGATTTGTCACATCATGTACAGGTTCTGAAAAACCTTGAGGTGGGGTTACATTATCAGTCACTTTAATCATTGCAGCTTGGATTTTAGCTTTGTTTTTTTTCTGATAGTTCTCCAAGCTGCATTTGTGCCAGTTTTCTTTGTACATTTTTATCATGTTCTGCACTCTTACTTTCTTCTCTTCTGTACTTCTCCACTGCATGTATCACATGATCACGGAACTCTCTGTGAGGCATTGACGTCAGAGCCACCACATCCTCTAACCTGCTTCTCACAGAAGCAGGCATTGCTTCAATGATGGAGTTCCGGAACAGAGTTGTCAGCACAGGGCTCTTATCAACTTCCTCTTCTGTTTCCTGTTTCCATCTTTTTAGCTGCTTTGCAATATAAGACGCTGGATTTTCTGCATTATTGATTGGATCTCCTCTTAATGCCTTTGGGTCAATCTTAGTGGGATATTCTTTTCGCAGTGCTTCCCACAGTGCAGTGCGAAATAAATTGAAGCCGATTCCATCAGCTCTCTGTTGGAGCATCCACGCGAAACGTTCTTTTAAGACGTTTTCCATAGCAGGTGTTCCCAGGCACTGTGCAAAAACAGCTTTTAAATCGCCAAGAGCTACCATTTTTCCAACAGTTTCCTCCTCAAACACCTTTATCCACTTGCTGGCACCCTCATTTATGTCCGGTAATCTGCCAACCAGGCCGATCAAGTCTTGAGACGCCCATGGAACATATTGAGCAATGTTCCCTTTTACAAGTATGGGTAACTGTTTGTTATCTGTGTACTTGTCAGGTGAATGTATGTTTGGTCTCCATCTTAAATCATAATCACTTCTCCTGCCAGTAGCTGTTTGTGTTCCTCCTGTAGGGCCCTTCACTGCCTCTTGTTCTAAAAGCTTGCTGGCATTTTCTGGTACAATATTTTGTCTTATGGCTTCCTCATCAATTTCCTTTTCTAATTCCTCAATTATGGTGCGATCAATTTCTCTTTGCAAACTTAACCCTTCATGATCTAGGTTTACCAAAAATGAATTACCCTTTTGTTTCATTGCGTAGTCTGCATAACAATCAACTCCACCCATAGGCTTCAGGGTCAACGACCTTCTCTGATCACCAGATGTTTTCTTTGCGGTGCTACAATGATTAGGTGCAAGATCCTGCACGTTTACAGGGGAATCTGAGTTCATTGGGCCTGCAGTGTTCTGATGCATTGCAATCGAAGCAACAGGAGAACCTGATTTATGCACGGCCAAATATATGTTTACTAAGGCGTGATCATTTTGCTGTGTTGCAGGTACATTTTGGTTAGGCGACCCTCCTGCGTTTGTAAAACTGATATGTGAGGCCTTTGTCATGATCTCTTTATGTTCTGTTGAATCGTTTTGGCTTCCACCCTCTGCAGCTGCATCTATGATCAGACTATCCTTGTCCTTGTACTGGAAATCTCCCATTATGTTAACTGTGCCACTTAAAGATGGGTAAAGTCCTGCAGCTTTTGAATATTCTGATTTACCATTTTCAGACTGCTGTCTCATTTCCATAAGCTTTTGTTTTTAATGCACTTCTATAGGCCTGACCTTCTTCCTTGAAAAGGTTTAGAATCTTTAACTCAAGCTCACGTTTTTCTGTTCTCTTTTTAGAATTATTATTGGCCTTGTAATCCATGATTCTCACTTCCATTTGTTCGCAAAGAGATGTATCAAAGCAACCTGATTCCGGCCAGGGGGAGGTTAATTTCTGTGTCGTTTGTGCCATTTTTTAGAGATTTTGGGAATTTTTGAAGCAAATTCGGGGTATTTTAACCCAATAATAACAATTGGAATGTTTGCCATTTTGCTCTGTATTAGTTAAACCAAATTTAAGAAAACCAAAAATTTAAGATGTACTACAGGGTTAACTTGTCTTGCAGAATCAATAAATCCCTGCAAACTGATAAACTGTTACCTCTCAGAGATTTGTTTGCTTTCCTCCGGGCGGGGCTGTGCTCCGCTCCAAAGGGACTGTACTTTGCTCTCTCTGAGTTGAAGCAAAGGGAGGGAGGGGGAGAGGGGGAGTCACTGACCGTCAATCAATAACCCAGGGTGCTTACTTTCTCCTCACTGACAGGCAAAATAAAAACAAACAACAGCAGACAAGCTCGCAGATTCAATAGCTGAAAAGTTTTCCAACAACACACCTTTTTTAAAATAATAGTACACCGTCAGGAACAGGCAGACGCCACTGCCACCAGCGAAACCACTGCACAACTATTGGTAAACCTTCAAACCCAGTTTACATAACTGGACCCACATCTTTTCAACACAGCAACTCAATAAGTATACACACCTTGGTTCAGAGGAGTGGCAACTATCTTTCAGTCTGATTTATTAATTAGTCCCAGGCCAATTAATAACTACAGTTCTTTTGAACATTTAACCCTCAGTTTCCCTCATCCAAGCTGCAAAGCAATAAAACCTCTTCTGTTTGTTGTTTTGTATCGTCCACCAGGCCCTTACACTCAGTTTTTGGATGAGTTGTCAGATTTCTTATCTGATTTGGTGTTAAATACTGATAAGGCTATTATAGTGGGTGATTTTAACATCCATGTTGACACAGAATGTGATAACCTTAGTGTAGCCTTTAAAACTATCCTAGATTCAATTGGTTTTGCTCAAAATGTGCATGAACCGACGCACTCTCGGCTCCATACTTTAGACCTTGTTCTGACATATGGCATTGATTGTGAAGAATTAACAGTATTTCCTCACAACCCTGTCCTATCTGATCATTTTTTAATAACATTTGAGTTTAATCTAACTGAGTTTTCCACCCCCAAAAGAGGGTTCCATTATAGTAGATCTTTATCGGATAATGCTGTATCAAAACTTAAAGAGTCTGTCCCCTTTTTAATATCCTCCGTATTGCAGAAATGCCCTGTAGATGGCAGCAATGTTGTTTCTTCCAATTCACAAATAGATGTCTTTGTAAACGGTATGACTTCGTCATTGCGTTCTGCATTAGACAATGTAGCTCCCTTGAAAAAGAAGGTGATTATTCACAGGAAGCTGGCTCCTTGGTTTAATTCAGAGCTGCGTTCCTTGAAGCACAATGTTAGGAAATTGGAGAGAAAATGGCGCTCTACACACCAAGAGGAATCCTACTTAATCTGGAAGAACAGTCTATTGTTGTATAACAAGACCCTTCGCAGAGTTAGAGCAGCATATTTTTCATCATTAATTGAGGAGAATAAGAATAATCCTAGATTTCTCTTCAGTACAGTTGCCAAACTTACCCAGAGCCACAGCTCTGTTGATCCATCCATTCCCTTAGCTCTTAGCAGTAATGATTTTATGGGATTCTTCATAAATAAAATTGATTCCATTAAAAATAAAATAATTGGCATCCTCCCAAACATGATTACCTCATCCTCAGTAAGTGAGGCAGCATTGGAGGAATCCTTAGAACCTGCGCAGTGTCTGAACTGTTTAAAAGCAGTAGAGCTTTCTGAGCTATCTCAAATTTTAGCTTCATCTAAACCTTCTACCTGTATGTTAGACCCAATCCCAACCAAGTTGTTTAAGGAGGTATTCCCTCTGATCAGTGGTCCTATTTTAGACATGATTAATGTATCCTTGGTAAATGGATATGTACCACAGGCTTTTAAAGTAGCTGTTATTAAACCTTTACTTAAGAAACCATCTCTTGATCAAGATGAGTTAGTAAATTACAGACCTATATCTAATCTTCTTTTCTTATCTAAAATTCTTGAGAAAGTAGTTGCTAATCAACTATGTGAACATTTACAAAGTAATGACCTACTTGAGGAGTTTCAGTCAGGCTTCAGAGCTCATCATAGCACTGAAACAGCTCTGGTGAAGGTCACTAATGATATTCTCATGGCCTCAGATAATGGACTTGTGTCTATACTTGTCCTGTTAGATCTCAGTGCTGCATTTGATACAGTTGATCACAATATTCTCCTACAAAGACTTGAACATACTGTAGGGATTAAGGGAAAAGCATTAGGCTGGTTTAAATCTTATCTGTCGGACAGATTCCAGTTTGTTCATGTTAATAATAAATCTTCCTCAAACTCTAGGGTCACTTGTGGAGTACCACAGGGTTCAGTCCTTGGACCAATTCTATTTACTATATATATGCTTCCGATTGGCAAAATTATCAGACAGCATGGGATTAATTTCCACTGTTATGCTGATGACACTCAGCTATATTTATCCATAAATCCTGATGAATCCAATCAGTTACTTCGACTGCAGTCATGTCTTGATGACATCAAAAGCTGGATGACTTTAAATTTCCTGCATTTAAATTCTGACAAGACAGAAGTTGTAATCTTTGGGCCAGAGTCTTCAAAAAATAAAGTTCTTAATCAATCCCTTAATCTGGATGGCATTAACTTGGCCTCTGGTAATAAAGTTAAAAATCTTGGTGTTGTTTTCGACCAAGACATGTCATTTAAATCCCATATTAAACAGGTTTCCAGAGTTTCCTTTTTTCACCTCCGGAATATCGCCAAAATTAGAAACATTCTGTCCAGGAGTGATGCTGAAAAACTAGTCCATGCATTTGTTACTTCAAGGCTGGACTATTGTAATTCTTTACTATCAGGAAGTCCACAAAATGCAGTTCGAAGTCTTCAGTTGATTCAAAATGCTGCGGCAAGAGTTCTGATGAAAATCAACAAGAGGGATCATATTTCTCCAATTTTAGCTTCCCTTCATTGGCTTCCTGTTAAATCAAGAATATAATTTAAAATTCTCCTTCTAACGTATAAAGCCCTTAATAATCAAGCTCCATCATATATCAGAGCTCTGATTACCCCGTATGTTCCTAACAGAGCACTTCGCTCTCAGACTGCAGGTCTGCTGGTGGTTCCTAGAGTCTCTAAAAGTAGAATGGGGGGCAGATCCTTTAGCTATCAGGCTCCTCTCCTGTGGAACCAACTCCCAGTTTTGGTCCGTGAGGCAGACACCCTATCTATTTTTAAGACTAATGTTAAAACTTTCCTTTTTGACAAAGCTTATAGTTAGAGTGGCTCATACCCTGAGCTATCTCTATAGTTGTGCTGTGATAGGCCTAGGCTGCTGGAGGACATCAGGGTCTAATTTTCTCACTCTACTGATTTCTACTGTTCTTCAGTCTACTGTTCTCCAGTTTTGCATTGTATTACATTGAAATGACTGTCATCATTTCAGCTTTTAACTTTTTGCTCTCTCTCTTTTTCTTCATAGTAGGTACACCTGGTCTGGCGTTCTGTTAACTGTGACATCATCCAGAGAAGACGGCTCACCCGCTACTACCATCTAATGTAGAACAGATTACTAGATCAATGTGTGCTTCTGTGCTTGTTTGTCTGTCTTGTTGTGTCTCTGTTCTGTCTTCTGTAACCCCAGTCGGTCGAGGCAGATGACCGTTCATACTGAGCCCGGTTCTGCCGGAGGTTTTTCCTTCCCGTTAATGGGTGGTTTTTCTTCCCACTGTCGCTTCATGCTTGCTCAGTATGAGGGATTGCAGCAAAGCCATGTACAGTGCAGATGACTCTCCCTGTGGCTCTACGGTTCCCCAGGAGTGACTGCTGTGTGTCGGGACTTTCATGCAATCAACTGGTTTCCTTATATAGGACATTTTTGACCAATCTGTATAATCCGACCCAATCTGTATAATATGATTGAACTTGACTTTGTAAAGTGCCTTGAGATGACATGTTTCATGATTTGGCGCTATATAAATAAAATTGAATTGAATTTAATTGAATTTCTTTACAAAAAGTAAAAGGTTTCCATGCACTTTTGCTTTCTCAAATTAGGTACACTTGACCTTTACTTCTGATGACAGGACTTTGAAAGCAACACTAAACAAAGCAGTTTCATACATGCATTTTAGTCAAACAACAGAGCTCTAATCACTTAAGCTCACACATAGACGTCTGACACACAACACATCCCAAACAATGTTTCACTCACTCATTTCTCACTCTCCCGGGAACTTAATATTTTTCTAATAATGGTCCAGATGCCCAATAGTCCTAGATTTTTACTGTGCGCACATATAATTTAAACCATATTTATTGGACCCATAGCAAAAAAAAAAAAAAAAGGTAAAAGTAAAAGTAAACATTTATATTTCACGTACTCCAGAACAGGCCTTCTATTTCAAATTTGATTTCACCTCGTTACCTAAACCAGAGTACTCAAACAACCCAGACTGCAGTTAACTCTTTAAGAAACACTGATGATCCAAGAGAAACCTCATTTCTCTTTTACAAGCGCTTACAACTACTGGGCCTCACCCAACAAAATCTGCATGCACCAAAACAGGCCTACTATTTAAAATTTAACCGGAGGTTTTTTCTCACCTCAAAGCCTAAACCAGAGATCTCAGCTTCACAAAACTACTGCAGTTCACTAAGGCCACATCTCATTGGAGTCACTCGCAAGTCAAACCTCCAATCGGCCTGTACAGCGCTTCACGCTTCACTTACTCAGAGGCTTCACCTCTTAATACTCCGACCAGGCGGACATTTATAAAATCAACCTTTCACGATGATTTCTTTATTCTAAAAAGTTATATATATTAGAAAACTTCAGCTTAAACCGTCATGGTCCGATCCATTTCCTATTCGTCGTCATACTAGCGTTTTCTAACAAGACGTACGATTAAAGCGGCTGGGAGTAACAAGTCACTTCTTTTAAGTTGTCTCTTGTAGTCAATTGTGTAGGAATTCTAAACCATTCCAAATCTTGTATTGTTTAAGACAACTCTTTCCTCACATGGGAAATAATGGCAGAAAGCAAAACAGAGAGATGACCTCTCCCAATTGTCAAACAATCAATAAACACACTCTTCCCAAATCAAACCTCACAGACGGCAATTTTTGTCATTATCAAGCAGAGAAAGAAAGATAAAAAACATTTACACTTACCCCCTGTCTTTCTCCGTATCTGTGTGTCGCGGCGCAAAGTGGCCAGCTTGCACCGAAGGCCCTGCCGTCTGGAGAAGAGGATCTCCCTTTTATCCAAAATCACGTCGAAAGGTCACCAATTATGTGGGAGATTACTTTGACTAAAAACCGTAAAAAAGAAAGATGACACGGGAAAACGAAGTCTCTTTGTTCGCCAACTGGAGAACCCATTTATTTCATATAGTCACACGTACAAAAATGCCCTAATGATGAGTACGACTATTGGACCTCGTGTTCCCTCGCCCGGACGCGGGTCACCGGGGCCCCACTCTGGAGCCAGGCCTGGAGGTGGGGCACGTTGGCGAGCGTCTGGTGGCCGGGCTTTTGCCCATGGAGCCCGGCCGGGCTCAGCCCGAAGAGGTGACATGGGTCCCCCTTCCGACGGGCTCAGCACCTGTCGGAGGGGCCAAAGGGGTCGGGTGCATTGTGTAACGGGTAGCAGTAGAGGGCGGGGACCTTGGCGTTCCGATCCTCGGCTGCAGAAGCTGGCTCTTGCGACGTGGAATGTCACCTCTCTGGTGGGGAAGGAGCCTGAGCTTGTGCGCGAGGTCGAGAGGTTCCGACTAGAGATAGTCGGACTCACCTCGACGCACCGCTCTGGCTCCGGAACCAGTCTCCTTGAGAGGGGCTGGGCATTCTTCCACTCTGGAGTTGCCCATGGTGAGAGGCGCCGAGCTGGGGTTGGCATACTTGTTGCCCCCCATCTCGGTGCCTGCACGTTGGGGTTTTCCCCGGTGAACGAGAGGGTGGCCTCCCTCCGCATTCGTGTGGGGGGACGGGTTCTGACTGTTGTTTGCGCTTATGCGCCAAACAGCAGTTCAGATTACCCACCCTTTTTGGAGTCCTTGGAAGGGGTACTGGGGACTCCCTCGTTTTTTCTGGGGGACTTCAACGCTCACGTGGGCAATGACAGTGGGACCTGGAGGGGCGTGGTTGGGAGGAATGGCCCACCTGATCTGAACTCGAGTGGTGTTTTGTTGTTGGACTTCTGTGCTCGTCATGGATTGTCCATCACAAACACCATGTTCAAGCATAAGGGTGTCCATGTGTGCTCTTGGCACCAGGACACCCTAGGTCGCAGTTCAATGATCGACTTTGTTGTCGTTTCATCTGATCTGCGGCCGTATGTCTTGGACACTCAGGTGAAGAGAGGGGCGGAGCTCTCCACCGACCACTACCTGGTGGTGAGTTGGCTCCGATGGCGGGGGAGGAAGCCGGTCCGACCGGGCAGGCCCAAACGTACTGTGAGGGTTTGCTGGGAACGTCTGGCGGAGTCCCCTGTGAGGCGGAGCTTTAACTCCCACCTCTGGGAGAACTTTAAACACGTCCCGAGGGAGGCGGGGGACATTGAGTCTGAATGGACCATGTTCCACGCCTCTATTGCTGAGGCAGCTAGTCGGAGCTGTGGCCGCAAGGTTGTCGGTGCATGTCGCGGCGGCAACCCTCGAACCCGCTGGTGGACACCAGCGGTGAGGGAAGCCGTCAAGCTGAAGAAGGAGTCCTATCGGGCTTTTTTGGCCTGTGGGACTCCGGAAGCAGCTGATGTGTACCGGCAGTCGAAGCGGCAGGCGGCTCGGCTGGTCGCCGAGGCAAAAACTCGGGCGTGGGAAGAGTTCGGAGAGGCCATGGAGAAAGACTTCTGTACGGCTTGATTCTGGTCCACTATCCGGCGTCTCAGGAGGGGGAAGCAGTGCAGTACCAACACTGTTTACAGTGGGGGTGGTGTGCTGCTGACCTCGACTTGGGACGTTGTGTTTCGGTGGGCGGAATACTTCGAAGACCTCCTTAATCCCACCAACACGTCTTCCATTGCGGAAGCAGAGCCTGAGGACTCTGGGTCGGGTTCTCCAATCTCTGGTGCTGAGGTTGCCGAGGTTGTTAAAAAGCTCCTCGGTGGCAAGGCCCTGGGGGTGGATGAGATTCGCCCTGAGTACCTTAAGGCTCTGGATGTTGTGGGGCTGTGTTGGTTAACGCGGCTCTGCAACATTGCGTGGACATCGGGGGCAGTTCCCCTGGATTGGCAGACTGGGGTGGTGGTCCCACTATTTAAAAAGGGGGACCGGAGAGTGTGTTCCAACTACAGGAGAATCACACTCTTAAGCCTCCCTGGTAAGGTCTATTGGGGGTTCTGGAAAGGAGGGTCCGTCGGATAGTCGAATCTCGGATTCAGGAAGAGCAGTGTGGTTTTCGTCCTGGCCGTGGAACACTGGACCAGCTCTATACCCTCAGCAGGATTCTGGAGGGGGCATGGGAGTTTGCCCAACCAGTCTACATGTGCTTTGTGGATCTGGAGAAGGCATTCGACCGTGTTCCCCGAGGGATCCTGTGGGGGGTACTCCGGGAGTATGGAGTACCGGGCCCTTTAATAAGGGCTGTCAGGTCTCTGTACGACCAGTGTCAGAGTCTGGTCCGCATTGCCGGCAGTAAGTCGGACTCGTTTCCGGTGAGAGTTGGACTCCGCCAAGGCTGCCCTTTGTCACCGATTCTGTTCATAACTTTTATTAAGGACAGAATTTCTAGGCGAGGCCAAGGTGTTGAGGGGATCCGTTTTGGTGGCCTTAGGATTGCGTCTCTGCTATTCGCGGATGACGTGGTCCTATGCTTCATCAGGGCGTGATCTACAGCTCTCACTGGAGCGGTTCGCAGCCGAGTGTGAAGCGGCCGGGATGAAAATCAGTGCCTCCAAATCCGAGACCATGGTCTTGAATCGGAAAAGGGTAGAGTGCCTTCTCCGGGTTGGGGAGGATGTGCTGCCCCTAGTGGAGGACTTCAAGTATCTTGGGGTCTTGTTCACGAATGAGGGGAGGATGGAGCGGGAGATCGACAGGCGGATTGGTGCAGCGTCTGCTGTGAAGCGGGCGCTGTACCGATCCGTTGTGGTGAAGAGAGAGCTGAGCCAAAAGGCGGAGCTCTCGATTTACCGGTCGATCTACGTTCCTACCCTCATCTATGGTCATGAGCTTTGGGTCGTGACCAAAAGAACGAGATCCCGGATACAAGCGGCTGAAATGAGTTTTCTCCGTAGTGTGTCTGGGCTCTCCCTTAGAGATAGGGTGAGGAGCTCAGTCATCCGGGGAGGACTCAGAGTAGAGCCGCTGCTCCTCCACGTCGAGAGGAGCCAGTTGAGGTGGCTCGGGCATCTGGTCAGGATGCCTCCTGGACGCCTCCCTGGTGAGGTGTTCCGGGCACGTCCCACCGGGAGGAGGCCCAGGGGAAGACCCAGGACACGATGTCCAGAGGGACTATGTCTCCCGGCTGGCCTGGGAACGCCTTGGGATTCCTCCTGAGGAGCTGGCCCAAGTGGCCGGGGAGAGGGACGTCTGGGCCTCCCTACTGAAGCTGCTACCCCCGCGACCCGACCCCGGATAAGCGGAAGAAGACGGACGGACGGACGGACACACGTACGAACGGGTGCGAGCTAGAGTTCTGATTACAACATAGTGTACATGCATTTTATATCCCACAGATGGGTGTGTGTTACAAATAAGATTCTACGTGCATCCATTGGTCCACGCCGTGACCCAGCAGTGTCCACGTGCTTCCAGCCTCCTTTGGCAGACATTGGTCTTATTTCTGGGAACAGCTCCACAAACGTTGAAAAACAGACAACCTTATCTTGTCAGTTGACCTCTGTTTGGGTCACACAGGATGTCATGTCCTGGTCATATTCTGGACTTCTGCTCCCTTCGCCTCGCTTTCGGGACAAACAGACTTCAGATGTTTTCCAACCCCCTGCATTAGCTAGCACGGTGCTCTTTCAGGTAAATAGCTAGATCCAGTAGGTTAGACTATTGTTTTTAAACTTGCGCCATCTACTGTCGGGACTCGGGAGTGGGTATTAGTTTACTTTAACCGCTTTAAACAGAAAACGTAAGAATACTCTTTAAAAACAGACAACAAAAAATGAAATTAACAAATGTGAAGGACACAAGACATGTATTTATATTAGGGCTGTCAAACGATTAAAACGATTGAATTTGAATCGCTTAATCACATAATTTGATAGTTAACTCGAGAGTAATTGCAAATTAATCACATGTTTTATCCTTTTATTTCTGCAAGTGTAATCGCCTGTTTGGGCATTTTAATATGCAAATTTGCAATAAATGACACTAATAAAGTACATGCTTGTGCAAAAAATATTTTGATTTTGTTATTTTTCAAGCACTTTTGAGAATTGGAAACAAAGATAGATATGGTATTAGGCATATACATATAAATTAATAAAAATGTAACATTTCAATAAAGTCATAAGTTTTATTGTTTGTTTTTTCACTCTCTCTGAGCTTTCACACCAAAAACAATATTTTTGCTTGCTGTTTATATCCATATTTATACAGTTTAGGCCTGGAAAAAGGTTTTAAATTTCCAGGTCATTCCAGTCTTACACTTTGCTTGCAACTGGGCAGGAGCTTAGTACCCTGAAAGAGACTGTTTAGCAACTGTTTAGTAACTCCAGGTCCTTCATTTGGCAACGTAATTCAGCCTTAGTTTGTCAAATACAGAGAAAACAAAGTAATAAGCATTAAAGTACGGTTTATGGGTTGGGTTTCTGCAATGTTATCAGCATGTTAAAAACTCATCTTCAGAACCAATGTCTGCTCAAAATGGTGATCTGCACCAAGTAATCTACTTTCAGCAGTTATCACTGGTTATTGCAGCCGTAAACTGCAGAAAATACGTGCAGAGTTGCTCTCTCTGCCTTTACTACCGTCGGCTCCTATGGCGGAGGGATATATATATATATATATATATATATATATATATATATATATATATATATATATATATATATATATAGTATTGGCAATACTTATACATAAGTACTGCCCTTCATTGTCAAGTTTGTCTCCTGGTGTGTCTCTGTCTGTGTTGTTTTCATGGTGAAAACCATGCCGTCTCCATGCCCCCCTCCACCCTTTCCCCTAAACCCCACTCTGCTTTTCTCCTGAAGCGCTCTCAAAAACACTTTGCAGATGTCAGAGAAAACAGGACTGTGCTATTAAAACCTGATTTTAATTTATTGAGTTGTAGTAACGTATCACGTTAAAATGGAACATAATGGCGTTATGAAAATGAGAAAAGTAATTAGTATTACAATAAGCCTGATCATGGCCATATTTGCTCCCAACATCCTCTGAGTTGCTGGTACACCAGAAATCCTCTGAATCCAAATAAAAGAAATCCGAGTATCATGAATCCAAACATGTATATGTCTTCAATGTCCTCGACTGACACCATTTTGCACCTGTACCAGGAGTCTAGGGTGTATCCCACAAAATAATATGAGAGTCCAGTACAGAACTGTAACATTCCTCTGGCTTGTTTAGATTAAATATGTTAAAGTATATTTTCTGTTTCAAGAGTCATTTACTCTTGAAGACTGCTTTTCCAAGGTAAAGAACTAGGAGGACCACAACAGGTTTTGGTTAAAATATTATATTAATGGGCGTGCTCCGAATGCAAAGGGGGAATTAGCGAGACCCATGTACAGACCCCTTAGTCCTGGCCTGAGGTTGATTGCCGCATGCCCCCCCCCCCCCCCCCCCAAAAAAAAAAAACGCTTTCCTGTCAGCCTACTTTGTAAAAATTAGCCACTAGTGCCATAAAGACCCAGAATAGGAATCTTAAAAAATATTACAATAATCATACGCATACGGACAAGGAAACTTGAAAACATAAGTACATGTTAGGCTGCTTGCTGCTGCACCTTTGATATAACAGAGCTTGAACTGTGGCTTTGGCAGGTGTGTGAAACATGCACTCAAAGAGAAACTGGAATATTGAGGTGATCATTGGATAATGTTTTATCAGTTAGCAATAGAGAAGTAATCAAGATGAATGAGACTTGGAAATCTCATTTGAAGCAATAACCAAAAAACCCTGCACTTCATCAACAGAGTGAGGAAAATCCTTAATTAACATTTTGTTTGGACTATAGCAGACCAGTCATTTCATGGGTGGAACCAATTCATGTCCAGATCTCTCCATCTCTGACCGCATTCAGACCACAATGGCTATCAGAAATGTAGAAGCCTAAAAAATGTTAGATCAATATTGAATCAGAAATAATTTCTACTTCTGTTATTTGTCCGCAGCAGTGTAATGCGCTGGTATACATAATCAGAGTCATGTCCTTCAGGTCCTCCTCCAAATCTTTGAAAGATGATGTAGTTATAAATAATGATCCTATTTAAAGTTTATTTATATAGCGCCAAACCATGAAACATGTCATCTCAAGGCACTTTACAAAATCAAGTTCAATCATATTATACAGATTGGGTCAGATTATACAGATTGGTCAAAAATGTCCTATATAAGGAAACCTGTTGATTGCATCAAAGTCCCGACAAGCAGCATTCACTCCTGGGGAACCGTAGAGCCACAGGGAGAGTCGTCTGCATTGTACATGGCTTTGCTGCAATCCCTCATACTGAGCAAGCATGAAGCGACAGTGGGAAGAAAAACTCCCAATTAACGGGAAGGAAAACCTCCAGCAGAACCGGGCTCAGTATGAACGGTCATCTGCCTCGACCGACTGGGGTTACAGAAGACAGAGCAGAGACACAACAAGACAGACAAAAAAGCACAGAAGCACACATTGATCTAGTAATCTGTTCCACATTAGATGGTAGGAGCGGGTGAGCCGTCTTCTCTGGATGATGTCACAGTTAACAGAACGCCAGACCAGGTGTACCTACTATGAAGAAAAAGAGAGAGAGCAAAAAGTTAAAAGCTGAAATGACGACAGTCATTTCAATGTAATACAATGCAAAACTGGAGAACAGTAGACTGAAGAACAGTAGAAATCAGTAGAGTGAGAAAATTAGACCCTGATGTCCTCCAGCAGCCTAGGCCTATCACAGCACAACTATAGAGATAGCTCAGGGTAACATGAGCCACTCTAACTATAAGCTTTGTCAAAAAGGAAAGTTTTAAGATTAGTCTTAAAAATAGATAGGGTGTCTGCCTCACGGACCAAAACTGGGAGTTGGTTCCACAGGAGAGGAGCCTGATAGCTAAAGGATCTGCCTCCCATTCTACTTTTAGAGACTCTAGGAACCACCAGCAGACCTGCAGTCTGAGAGCGAAGTGCTCTGTTAGGAACATACGGGGTAATCAGAGCTCTGATATATGATGGAGCTTGATTATTAAGGGCTTTATACGTTAGAAGGAGATTTTTAAATTCTATTCTTGATTTAACAGGAAGCCAATGAAGGGAAGCTAAAATTGGAGAAATATGATCCCTCTTGTTGATTTTCATCAGAACTCTTGCCGCAGCATTTTGGATCAGCTGAAGACTTCGAACTGCATTTTGTGGACTTCCTGATAGTAAAGAATTACAATAGTCCAGCCTTGAAGTAACAAATGCATGGACTAGTTTTTCAGCATCACCCCGGGACAGAATGTTTCTAATTTTGGCGATATTCCTGAGGTGAAAAAAGGAAACTCTGGAAACCTGTTTAATATGGGATTTAAATGACATGTCTTGGTCAAAAACAACACCAAGATTTTTAACTTTATTACCAGAGGCCAAGTTAATGCCATCCAGATTAAGTGATTGATTAAGAACTTTATTTTTTGAAGACTCTGGCCCAAAGATTACAACTTCTGTCTTGTCAGAATTTAAATGCAGGAAATTTAAAGTCATCCAGCTTTTGATGTCATCAAGACATGACTGCAGTCGAAGTAACTGATTGGATTCATCAGGCTTTATGGATAAATATAGCTGAGTGTCATCAGCATAACAGTGGAAATTAATCCCATGCTGTCTGATAATTTTGCCAATCGGAAGCATATATATAGTAAATAGAATTGGTCCAAGGACTGAACCCTGTGGTACTCCACAAGTGACCCAAGAGTTTGAGGAAGATTTATTATTAACATGGACAAACTGGAATCTGTCCGACAGAAAAGATTTAAACCAGCCTAATGCTTTTCCCTTAATCCCTACAGTATGCTCAAGTCTTTGTAGGAGAATATTGTGATCAACTGTATCAAATGCAGCACTGAGATCTAACAGGACAAGTATAGACACAAGTCCATTATCTGAGGCCATGAGAATATCATTAGTGACCTTCACCAGAGCTGTTTCAGTGCTATGATGAGCTCCAAAGCCTGACTGCAACTCCTCAAGTAGGTCATTACTTTGTAAATGTTCACATAGTTGATTAGCAACTACTTTCTCAAGAATTTTAGATAAGAAAAGAAGATTAAATATAGGTCTGTAATTTACTAACTCATCTTGATCAAGAGATGGTTTCTTAAGTAAAGGTTTAATAACAGCTACTTTAAAAGCCTGTGGTACATATCCATTTACCAAGGATAGATTAATCATGTCTAAAATAGGACCACTGATCAGAGGGAATACCTCCTTAAACAATTTGGTTGGGATTGGGTCTAACATACAGGTAGAAGGTTTAGATGAAGCTAAAATTTTAGATAGCTCAGAAAGCTCTACTGCTTTTAAGCAGTTCAGACACTGCGCAGGTTCTAAGGATTCCTCCAACTGCCTCACTTACTGAGGACGAGGTAATCATGTTTGGGAGGATGCCAATTATTTTATTTTTAATGGAATCAATTTTATTTATGAAGAATCCCATAAAATCATTACTGCTAAGAGCTAAGGGAATGGGTGGATCAACAGAGCTGTGGCTCTGGGTAAGTTTGGCAACTGTACTGAAGAGAAATCTGGGATTATTCTTATTCTCCTCAAGTAATGATGAAAAATATGCTGTTCTAACTCTGCGAAGGGTCTTGTTATACAACAATAGACTGTCCCTCCAGATTAGGTAGGATTCCTCTTGGTGTGTAGAGCGCCATTTTCTCTCCAATTTCTTAACATTGTGCTTCAAGGAACGCAGCTCTGAATTAAACCAAGGAGCCAGCTTCCTGTGAATAATCACCTTCTTTTTCAAGGGAGCTACATTGTCTAATGCAGAACGCAATGACGAAGTCATACCGTTTACAAAGACATCTATTTGTGAATTGGAAGAAACAACATTGCTGCCATCTACAAGGCATTTCTGCAATACGGAGGATATTAAAAAGGGTACAGACTCTTTAAGTTTTGATACAGCATTATCCGATAAAGATCTACTATAATGGAACCCTCTTTTGGGGGTGGAGAACTCAATTAGATTAAACTCAAATGTTATTAAAAAATGATTAGATAGGACAGGGTTGTGAGGAAATACTGTTAATTCTTCACAATCAATGCCATATGTCAGCACAAGGTCTAAAGTATGGAGCCAAGAGTTTGTCGGTTTATGCACATTTTGAGCAAAACCAATTGAATCTAGGATAGTTTTAAAGGCTACACTAAGGTTATCACATTCTGTGTCAACATGGATGTTAAAATCCCCCACTATAATAACCTTATCAGTATTTAACACCAAATCAGATAAGAAATCTGACAACTCATCCAAAAACTGAGTGTAAGGGCCTGGTGGACGATACAAAACAACAAACAGAAGAGGTTTTATTGCTTTGCAGTTTGGATGAGGGAAACTGAGGGTTAAATGTTCAAAAGAACTGTAGTTATTAATTGGCCTGGGACTAATTAATAAATCAGACTGAAAGATGGTTGCCACTCCTCCTCCTCTTCCCACAGATCTGGGAATGTGGAAATTTGAATAATTGGAGGGAGTTGACTCATTTATACTAACGTAGTCCTCTTGTAGCCAGGTTTCTGTGAGACAAAACAAATCAATCTGTTTATCAGAAATCAATTCGTTAACTAACAAAGTCTTTGGAGGGAGAGACCTTATATTTAATAGACCACATTTAATTGTTTTATTTTTAGGTTCAAGGTGAACCTTATTGATTTTTATTAGGTTTTTATGATTTGTTCCTTTTAGATAAGTTTTTGATCTGTTAAGTTTTGGCCGTGGGAAAGACACCGTCTCGATAGGATAATGGATGGGTAACAGTCCAGAAGCTGCAGAGAGGTGTGTTAAACTACGGCTCTGCTTCCTGGTCTGGACCTTGGGTTGTCAGCATTTAGGAGAACTAATAAATCCGGCCAGATTTCTAGAAAGAAGAGCAGCACCATCCAAAGTAGGATGGATGCCGTCTCTCCGGATCAGACCAGGTTTTCCCCAGAAAGTTCTCCAGTTATCAATGTAGCCCACGTCATTTTCAGGACACCACCTAGACAACCAGCGGTTGAATGATGACATGTGGCTAAACATGTCATCACTGGTCAGATCAGGCAGGGGACCAGAGAAAATTACGGAGTCCGACATTGCTTTAGCAAACTCACACACCGAAGCAACACCAACTTTAGTGACCTCCGATCGGCGTGACCGGGTGTCATTACCGCCAGCGTGAATAACAATCTTACTGTATTTACGCTTATCCTTAGCCAGCAGTTTTAGGTAAGATTCTATGTCGCCCGTTCTGGCCCCTGGCAGGCATTTAACTATGGTCCCTGGTGTCTCTAGTGCCACGTTTCTGACTATTGAGCTCCCAATAATCAGGGTCGGCTTCTCAGCGGGTGTGTCGCTGAGTGGGGAAAATTTGTTAGAAACGCAGACAGGTTGGTGGTGAACTGGGGGCTGAAATCTAGAGCTATGCTTCCTACGAACTGTCACCCAGTCGGCCTGCTTACCCGGCTGCTCGGGTGCTTCTGGAGGACCCTTAAGTGAACTAACGCTAGGTCTATGTGGCTCCGTGCTAGCAGAGGGGCGGCTATCAGCTGGTCTTTCCATAGCACGGATCCGGGTCTCTAATTCTGACACCCTCGCCTGCAAAGCTACAAAAACACTACATTTATTACAAGTACCATTATCACTAAAGGAGACAGAGGAATAGCTAAACATCTGACACAGAGAGCAGGAGATAAGGGGAGACTTAGTCAGGGACGGAGAAGCTGAAGTAATAGTAGGAGAGGAAGCCATTGTGGAGCTAAAGCTAGGCTAGGCTAAAGCTAGGCTAGCGCCCTTCTACCACGCCAAGAGAGCAAACCGTGAAACACGAAGAGTTCCCAAGCGTGATGTGCAGCAACAGAAAATGTTTTAAAAGTGCTTATGTGTTAGAAACAGATGTTACAGCAAAGAGATAAAAGATCAAAGCGAGAGAATCTGGAGCAACAAACCGTTGCTCACGCAGTGAAAACAGGAAGTGATACAATACGCCTTACCGCAAACAGGAAGTGACGTCAGCCCACAGCCCAAATCTATTTCTGAGAAAGCTGATATGAAGGAGCTGAATGAAATCCACACAAAACATAATAGATTATATAAAGATGGAGGATATAATGGACAATGAAATACAGAGATAACTGAACTACACTGAAAACCAATAATTTCTGATCCCATTGGCAGATGACTTGGCATGCAAGGAGATTGTACTGATAAGTTTGATAATTTACTGCTATGTCTAGAAGAATGTTTGATAGAAGGAACATCTCATATGTAGTAATAGTAACAGGAAATGTTTGGTCTGCTTCTCAAGCGTTGTAATGGTTTTAATTAATTTAGTCAGGTGGCTCTCTTTAGGACTTGTTCCCAGTAAGTGAAACAAGAAAAAGGCATGTAGCATCCACATGTGTAAAAAAAAAAATCTTGTTTTTTTTTTGGGGTCAGGCAATGTGGTATGGGCTATACCTCCTGTCTCTGTCGGTTTGGAAGTTCCCTGGCTCCAATGATCATGTTGCTGGATGATGTTTGGCTACTTCTACCTCCTGTGATCTTCGCTGGAACTGGCATCATCAGTGGCAGCTTGGTTTTTCTGCTTCCAGAAACACTAAACATCCATCTGCCAGAAAACATTCTTGATGTTGAGGAAGGAAGGTACAATGCAGACAATATACTACTCAGAAATGTCTGGTTGCCAATATAAGCATAGTATAAAAATAATGAAATGCGTTTTCAGTTGCTATTGTTTTCTATTGTTTTGCTAACGTTGCTCAATGGATATTTTACTGTTTGAAAGCTCTGGTTAAGGAAAGGGATCCCACAGTATATGACCAGGTTTGGGATCAGCAGCACTAGGGAGAGATGCCACCCATTATTGAGGCCTCTATCAAATGAAAAACTGTTAAATTGCTAATATCTCCTGTTTTACTTAAGTGTGACCCACTGGGTAGAGTTATACTATCTGAAGATTGTGTGTTCGATTCTAACTTACTCCTGTCACATGTCAATGTGCTCATGGGCAAGGCACTTAACCCCAAGTCAATGATTGGGTGAATATGGCTCTAGTTTAAAGTATGTTGAGTAGTTAGTATGATATGAAAAGTGCCATATACATTCAGTCCATTTACCATGTGCAATGGAATAATTACTTATTTGTGTTACATATACATCTGACAGACAACCAATTACATTTCTGTGACCAAGACCCTTACAGGGGTAAAATAGATTAAAATGCTGACTCCAGAGCTGTGCAAGAGAATAGATCTTTGGCCATGCTATGTGGTTTAAAGGTAAAGATATAGCTCTTTTAGTCCTTTAATATGTGGCAGTCTGTGAAGCAAATTTCAATTCAATTCAAACTCAATAAATAACAGCCAAAGATGGTCCGGTCAAAATATGCATAAATTAATACTTAAATTGTTGTACTAAAATAAAAATTAAAGAAATGGTTTTCCAAACTCGTAGGGTGGGTTTCAAAGCTTGGACATTCCTTGGATGTTTTAAATCCAGGGGTGAAAGTAAGTGCAGTCTTAATCTGTTTCTAAGTTTCATTTTTATTAATTCCACATTGTTTCTGAACTATTTATTTATGTGCCTCAACACTCTTACCTACTGTCCCAAAATAAAATCAATAGGAGAGTTAGTAGCTATGTTTCATGCTCTTTAGTTCAATCTTAACTTTTTTTTTTCCCTCAGTGTCCTGTCTAGCAATGTGGCAATAAGAATTGATATCTTAATGCCAAATAGAGCTCGACAGATTTTGCTTTCACAAGTGGAGCAAACAGCTTTTGCCATAATGCTCCGCTTGATTTGTGCATGTATTTATTGTGATTCCTGCAGGGAGAATTTCAAATTATATGGACAGTACAATAGGAAAGTAGGAGAGTAAAAGAAAAACAAGAAGAGAAAAAAAAGAAAGAGAAGAGGTAAAAGAAAGAAGAGATAAAAGGAAGAGAATGATAAAACGTCCTCTGCCTGCTCCATCACATGGAAAGAGACACAAAAAGAACAGCACAACCAACAGACATAAAGCAACAGATATAATCGAGTAACACCTTGATACCATTGCTAAATCATATGTATTATTATTTAAGCTGACATGTGTAATGTGATACCTAAAAAAGAAAGTAAAAGAAAATAAATAAATTATAGCCTTTCTGTATATAAGTGAACATTTAATACCTGGGACCCAGCACCTGTGGGAGTTTGTGAGAGTGCACTAGTTTAGGTGAAAATTATCCAGAAGGAAATAGTTGGATAGTGGTTGTGGAGAACCGAAAACCCACCTTCCCTGAGCACAGAGGCAGGAGTCAGGTGACCCGTAACCCCGGACTCCCAAAGGGGCCCCCAAAGCCCCCCCCCCCCCCGTGGAAAGAGGAGAGACGACCCCGAGGAAATCCCCCAGCCACCGCAATGCCGATGCCCCCAAGAGCCACAGGGACGAGCCCGTGGGCTCCGCCGGCAGCCGGCCGCGCTGAAGTTGTCCTGGCTATGGGCCGTGGGGGCCAGAGGCCCCCCGCCCCCGGGGGGCGGGGCCAGGCCCCGCTAAGCCACCGCCGGGAATGGGCCGGCGCCCACCCGGGAACGCGCCCCAAACCCGAGGACCGTCAATGCGCCAGAGGGCCAAGGCGCCCGCCAACGCAGCGGAGGAGGGCAGGACGTAGGGGGATGGGCTCCGCACCTATCGGAGACTTGAGATGATCTTGGGAGACGGAGCGGACCGGCCCGTACCTGGAAAATAAGACAAAAAAAAAACCTCATTCACACCATCCCTCCCCTGTGCCCCACTCGCCACACACAGACACAAAAAAAGGACCCTGTACACACATTCCCACATAGCATTCACATCCAAAAATCCCAAGTGGGGGGGGTCACCACAATTCAACAATACGACTGCCTGTGCCCGACCCCCGGCCCCGCCCCCGGACCAGACACCCCCCGGATCAGGCCCCCCAAAGAGGGGGGACCAACACAACCCGTACGGGCCACCCGACCAGAGCCCCCCCTCACCCACTATATACCTAATAAACCCCCTCCCACCCCGACTTTACCCTAGCCACCCCTGCCCCCCATCCCTTCCTGGGGAGAGCAGAGGCGTCAGCCCCAGACCCGGTAAGCCGCTGGCTACCCGCAGCAGCCCCGCGCCAAGACCCCGGACCCAGTGGCCCGCACCTCCTCCAGGCCCCAGACTCCGTGCCGCGATCGGAGATCGGGGGTGTGCAAAAGACCCCCGATCCTCCCTACGCCCGCTCAGATGTTGTGTTGTTGCATATTGATCTCAGGTGTGTTTAAAACTGGGAGCACCGAAGGGGGTGCACTGCACAGCCCACCCCCCCTCCGGAAGGAAGCTGGTGCCAGCGCCCCCCCTCCAAGCAACTACCCAGAACCCTCAATGTCTAAATGCGAGAGGGGGTGAAGGGAGCCGCCCGAGGCGAGGCTCACACAACATAAGCCCCCCCCCCAGACGTTGTGAAAATGTTTAAAGTGAAAGTGTCTAAAATACCCGGGCGACACCCGGGCGCACGCCGGCCCAGACCCCAAGCGGCACACCCCCCGGAACCGGAACCCCCGAGGCCCCGCCGGGGCCCCCGCCCGAGGGCGGCGCTCCCCAGGACCCCAGCCCCCCAGACCCACCCAGGACCCACCTAGCGACAGCACAGCTATCAGGTCAGTAACCCACGTCTGTCACCGCGTAGCTCCCCAAGAGCGCCGCAAGCGGCGCTGTAGGCCACCCGTAGGCCTTCTAAGCTCCTCCCAGATGGGGGCAACAGACACTGAAGTCAGACCCACCAAGCGCCCCACTCCAAGTGCCCCCAGAGCCCCAGGAACCCCTCCACCCAGCCACTGCATCCTGAAGGAAGCAACCCACCGCCCCCCATTCCACTAAGTGATAGTGCTAATCAAAAGAGCCCAAAGAGATCGAACAGATGTGGATGCAGATGCTGTCTCAAGGTTAATAAGATTAATCTTAACAACTTTGAACAGGCTGTGCTGCGATGGGGTTGCTGCGTCACCCTGCACTTGAATATAGCTGCACATAATTTAGGTGCGTACTTCAAAGGGGTATTTTAAAGGACTCGTAACATTGGGGGCTTCAGCTCAGACCCATGATTTGTCCTCTTCTTTTTAAAAGAGTCTTTATTTATGCATCTCCCCCACTGTCATCCCTTGCGCGTAGCGCACCAATTAAAAAAAAGACATCCACCCCGACACCACAATCCGGTATCATTTAGGATAAATTATGCTGGGACCGGACAATACATAGCTTTTGTTCTACAGTCACTTACGAACCAGTGAGGTGCAGAGCTGGAAAAGCTGCGCCTATACTTAGAATCTGGGGATACGATAAATAAAATGTCTTTTTCCTACAAGCTTCTGCCTTTAAGAATATTAGTGGGCTAAAAGCAGAGCAGAAGTAGAGGAGAGCACATGTGAAGCAGAATGTAATCATTCCGTCCATTCGAACCACAAACGCAACATTTGCTCGGAAAACAACTTCAAACTCAGCCTTCGCCATATGTAACTACACATTAGAGTGTCCGGGTACAGACAGATGACAAACCTGCTGTGAAAGGTTACAACAAATGTTAGAAACTGTATCAGTCTAGAAGTGCCTTGAGCAGAAAAGAGGAAAAAATCAGCAGCTGGATCATGTGTAAAGATTGAGCATGAGAACTCCTGCGTGCTTCAAGTGTCGTAGCTGAGGGGAAAATGTCGGAACATAGGGAGTCTTGATGAAAATCAGCCAGATTCACTAGTTAGGATATAGATCTACTTTGATAAACAAACCCGGAGCTTAATGATAAACGGTGGTGTTTTCATGCCCTGGGTGTGAATCTGATAATTCAGATGGTGTCTTTTATAATCAACCACAATATTTTCTTATTAAAGTTTGGGGGGGGGGGGGGTTGCATTATGTTGTTGAGCTGTTTTTGGAGAACTTCTTGCAAACCAATCATATTTTCCACGTTTTAAAGTGCAATGTAGTAATCTAAGCAAATTGTAATTAAAGCATTGATTAAATTCTTTAGTCAGCTGTCTCAGTTTGAAAAAGCTGGCCCGGACCACAGATTCTAACTGTGCTTCAAAGCTAAGATTATTCTCAAGTCTTACATCCAAGTATGTAGCAGTCTGTGTCAGATACTGACTTTAAGGTTCCAGGTGAACAATTCAGTTACATTTTATAGTGCTAATTCACAACACATGTCATCTGAAGGCACTTTAGCAAGTCAAATTCAATCAAGTCATACAGATTGGTCAAAAAGTTTCATATCTAAGGAAACACAGTAGAGACATCAATGACATCAACAACATAAATTTAGTCTTTTTATTGTTCTGAATAAGAAGTAAGTTGACATCTCTGACTTCTGAACAGTATCTATTTTCCTTTTAAGTGTCATACAATCCTACTGCCTTCTACCTAAAAAAGTGGGTTAAAACATGTTTTCTTATAACTGACCCCAATGGATCAGGGTAAAGAGAGAAGAGGAAGGGGCCAAGAATGGAGCCTTGAGGCATTCCACATGAGTGGACCTCTTTAATAAAATAAAACATAAAAACAGTTCTCCTTTCAAAAAATTACAACAGTTTAATTATCCTGGCTCTCTGATGGATTATGACTTTGACAGGCTACCACAGTTTAATGGCATTATCCTGAGCGTCCTCTACCGTGCTTGTGGCTTTAAGTCATATTTTAGGGGGAAAAGTTTTGATTAATATTTTGTTATTTTTTTAATTAGAACATGTATGCATGGATTGAGAAGGTACTATTTACTTTCCCTTGGCCTGTCTCTTCTAAGTGAAATAAATTCAGAGACTTCATAGAGTAAACCTGCCTTTTGTGAGCAGTGGTAATTCAAGTTCCACCTTTTGGACACAAATAGCACAAATATAGCACAAAATAGCACAAATATTTGCAAATTTGGTGAACCACACCGCATGCTTCATGCTTGCTCAGTATGAGGGATTGCAGCAAAGCCATGTACAATGCAGATGACTCTTCCTGTGGCTCTACGGTTCCCCAGGAGTGAATGCTGCTTGTCGGGACTTTGATGCAATCAACTGGTTTCCTTATATAGGACATTTTTGACCAATCTGTATAATCTGACCCAATCTGTATAATATGATTGAACTTGACTTTGTAAAGTGCCTTGAGATGACATGTTTCATGATTTGGCGCTATATAAATAAAATTGAATTGAATTGAATTGAATGCTAAATAACCAAATGTGCATCAAATCTAGCAGAATATGACAACTTTGCACCAGAAAAAGCCTCACTGCATATTCATCAAAAGAGATGGGGTGGGGGTTGACGAGTCGGGGCTAGATATGTAATGAACTGAGAAAGAGGACCCAGAATTCAGCCAGACCAGCAGAGGTTCAGTTAGATCTTTTATTAACAAAAAGCAAAACAGGGAAAAAAACAAAAAGGACCGTCAATCCAAAAAACGGCACAAAAATGAACAGACTAACGGGGCAGGCAGGACAGGAACAGACAGGAACAGGATGGCTCAGATCACTGGAGACAAGGGGTCAAAAATCCAAAAGCAAACCAATAAACA